>NC_045704.1:20195282-20380779 GCF_009834535.1 Camelus ferus | reverse complement strand
CGATTTAACTACTTATATTAAAATTAACTCATCTGTTTTAAACATAACTGATGGAACTTGGGGAATGTTAACTAGGAATGCCTGGCACTTACAGTCTGTTTCTTGGCATGATACCAACAGGCTGTACAATCCCTGAACAGGAGATGTGCCGGTATCCTGCTGGAACACGGTGCTAACCCAAATCTTGAGGACGGCGGTCAAAACACTGCTCTCCATTATGCCATCTTGGAAGAGAGTGTGTCAATTGCAACACAGCTGCTCCGCCATCATGCAAATATCGAGGCGATAAACAAGGTATAGCTCAACTAACTTTATTTACAATATACTTGAAATACAGGGTCTTTTCTAGCTTCAAGTGTTTTATTTGTAGTAATATGTATACTGAATGCAATACATCAGGCCCTGTTGTCATGGAAACAACTCCAAAGCCAAGGCCAGGGGCTAGAGGTAGTGCCTACAGAAAGGGCAGAGCTCTGTCTCCCAGCCACACTTCTACCCCCGAGGAACAACTTGCCATTAGGAAGTGCCTGGAGTGGGTGGTAGGCTCAGCGCCTACAGAAGATGAAGGCTTGCGGGGAGTGAAGTGATGGGAAGGCCTGGCTGCCTGCAGGGGCAGGGGTGCTTCTGGGATGGGTGGGAGGAGGAAGGAACACAGTACCCAGTAGGGGGAGCTGGGTGACTGCACCTGGGCAGGGGAGGCAGCAAGCCACAGGCCCTGAGCACCCAAGGATCCCAGGTTCTAGAATTTCGGCAAGTCAGTTCAGGTCATGTTTGAATCCGGCAGGGGGCATTCGCTTGTGCTGGTGGCCACATGGCCTTCCATGTACACCTTGGGGTCTTCCATGCTTATATATTTCATATTCTTTTCCTTTATGGTTTACTACAGGATCTTGAGAATAGTTCCCTGTAGTATATACAGTAGGACCTTGTTGTTCATCTATTTTATATATACTAGTTTGTATCTGCTAGTCCAAAACTTCTAATTTATTCCTCCCCCCACCCCCCTTCCCCCTTTGGTAACCGTCAGTTTGTTTTCTATGCCTGCGAGTCAATTTCTGTTTTGTAAATAAGTTCATTTGTATCACATTTTAGAGTCCACATATCAAGTGATACCCTATGGGATTTGCCTTCCACTTTCTGACTGACCTCACTCAGTATGAGAATCTCTAGGTCCTTCCATGTTGCTGCAAGTGACATTATTTCATTCTTTTTTATGGATGAGTCAGTATTCAAGTATATATAAGTACACCATGCAAGATGGCAGTTTTAAACATCAAACCCATGACATTAGTAACAAATTGGAATTGTTTTAATAATTTAGATTTGGCCAGCTTCTGAACTAATTATCCATTTGATTAACAATCAGGCTGAATTAGATACAGGTAGATTGTAGTTTTTGTGGGCATTGGAAAAATTCTTGAAGGGTGTATTATAATCCTTTTTTCATGTATTTATTTTACAATATCTTATTTTTTTAATTGAGGTATAGTCGATGTACTATATTATATGTTACAGGTATACAGTTTAGTGATTCACAAATTTTTAAAGGTTATGCTCCACTTATAGTTATTATAAACTATTGGCTCTATTCCCCATGATGTACAATATATCCTGGTAGCTTATTTTATGCCTGATTGTTTATACCTCTTAATCCTTAATCCTAATTATACATTTGATTAACAATTAGGGAAAATTTGACAGAGATAGATTGTACTTTTAGTAGGCATTGGAAAAATTCTTAAAGTGGGTATTATGAGTCTTAATCACAATATTTATTGCATGTTGGGGCCCAGTGTTTTTGTGTGTAAGACATATGATACTAAAGAAAGGCAAGGTTTTACATACAAATACTTGATTTATACCAAACTGTTTGGAAACACAACAAACATAAAAACACAAGTGGGCTATAGACTAAACATGGCCCTGGATATGTTCAGTTTGTCCCCACACATTGAGTCAACATTGAAAATTTAGCAGACTCGTGCAGAAATCTGCATTTCAGAACTTCTCCTGAAGAATCAAATCTGGTCCCCCTTGAGCCGAGGCTCTTAGCAGACTGCCCTGCAGAGGGGGTCCCTTCTCGGTGGGACATGTGTTCTCCGGTTTGCTGTCCTCACCTGGGACCTTCACTTACTCAGGTCACCTACATTGCTTCTGTAAGCATTTGAATTTACAATTCCTGTTGTATAATATATTTTGATAAATATTTCAAGATTTTAAAGACACTCTATATTAATTTATAGTCTATTTCATATTTTATAATAATCCCTTAAGAGTGGGATGGACTTTTTCAAATTAGAATTTATAAGTTGGTTTAAGGAAACCTTTTTCTTTACATGCAAATAATCATATTCCCATTGGAATGTCTGCAAGCTTTATAAGATTAGTCATAGCTATAATTGGATAGGCTATGCATGTTGCAGACAATATGGTATCTTTCTACTCAGCATGGCTCCTTAAAAATGTTTGACTCAGTAGCTAAATGGTTCTCTCTGGAGCAGTGTTTAGAGGGTCAGAAGTAGTCGTTGAGCAGTAAGGTAACTACAGAATGCCTGATAGACACTGCGATAGAAGCAAAGGTTCTTGGAACCAGCAAATGTCTTAAGTGAGTTTCAGAGAATGACTTCACAGGTAAACTTTCGAAGAGATCAAGGAGGAGCCTTTTAAAGGGAAGGAGCATAGAGGGGCAAAGAGGAAGGGGCTGCTTGTTATTTACTTTATAGTATATGTTTAAGTTCAGAGACTTAAGTTTTTAAATTCAGTTTTGAAAATTATATGTAATTTTGTACATTATCAACTGTTTTTGCTGTTTTACAGAGTAATTTGACACCATTTTTACTCGCTGTCAAGGAGAACAAAAAGGAAATGGTCAGATTTTTGATAGAGAACGGGGCAAATGTACATGCAGTCGACAACGTGCAAAGGTACAGTAGTTGGTTCTCTCTGTTTTTTTTTAAACCTTAATGTTGTTCTAGAGTAATAACAGCCAATCAGAAAGATTAACTTAAGAAGAAGAGGATTAACTTAGAATCAACACATCATCAGTTAGGTAGAAGAGCAAATATTCTGCGTGGGTGTCACAAAGAACAGTATGCAGCAGGATACATCTTCCTTTGTAATAGAGACTGATGTCATTTGCAACCTGATTTTCTTGGTCATGTGATCTTACAACAGTTCAGGGATTTCATTTTACTTTTATTAGTACGGACTTTAATTTTAATTTTGCTTATGAGACAGTGTAGAATTTCTTCATTCTTTTATAATTTTTTTAACCACTTCCTGGCATATATTTTTGTCTTGAAAGATGCATATTAAACAAAGAGGAGGTTGTTTTGTCTTTTGGATGACTCTGCTTTAAATTACTTTCTTTGAAGGATACTGATGTTATTAGGTTATCACTAAGTGAGTATCACTCAGTGAGTAACTATTACCAGATACTGTGGGTTCATCAGTTTTTATCCTTTTTCATTTCTAGTACATTTTAATGTTCTTATTTTTAATTGATAATGGTAGGAGGAAGAAAAATAGCTCTAATTATTGAATAAACATTCCCTTTAAAGAAGACAAGTCATTGGTGGGTGATAAAGAGGAAAGAGCCGGGGTTTAGAGTCAGACGAGGTTGAATTCCCAGCTCTCCTGCTGGGCAGGTGTGTTACCTGGGTAGACATGACTTATCAACAAATATGTATCCTGACACAGTAAAGGAGGGTCGTCGTACATCCTTCCAGGGCGGCTGTGCCTGAGAAAGACCATACGTAGACTATTCAGGTTAGTGCCGGGCACGTGCTTCTCAGCGTGTTAACTGCAGCCGTGACTAGTTTTACTGCCATTTTTATTCATATTACTGTTTTCAGCCTGCAGACAGCTTCTCCTTACGTGACCTCTAGCTGATTTTAAAGTATTATATTTCAGACTAGGGAAGAAATGGGGAATCCTTTGTTTAAATCTTTACCTACTTCAGACAAGTGACCTCAGCATCCTTTCCTGTCCATCAGAGGACTTTAAATTAGCAACTTCTACTGTGTGCTACCCAAGTAGGACAGGAGGCTTCTTTTTTATCCCTCCATTTTGGCCTTGGAAGTAATTTGCAGAGATGAGCACTTGAGCATGTAAATGGTCAGTTCTCCAGGGGTGGGCAGGATATTAACTTGGTAAAATAGATCAAGTTAACTGTTTAAGTGAAGCTAACTAAGTTCCTAAGGGTGAAGTTCTCTCTTTTTTCTTTTAGATCAGCGCTCATCCTTGCTGTATTTCATGACTCCCCGGACATAGTCAAGTTACTTCTTCAGGAAGGTGTTAGTCCCTATTCTCAAGATTCACGCGGATGGTCTGCTGAACAATATGCTTATTCTAATGGGTTTGAACAGTAAGTGTTTACATTAAAATGGCAAGTATCTCTTAACTGAGGTTGGAAATGACCTAACTGTTACTTGTTATGTGACAGGTGAGAGTTCGTAGTTGGGAGCAGGCACTTTGGGGATGGCAGTGAGACACTCCACATCATCAGCTGGAAACCAGCAAAAGGCCAGACTAGTGAGATGGAGCAGTGGGCACAGGGTTCTTTATCTCAGGCTTTGTAAGACCTTTATCCTTAGGGATCCTATTGTTCTCCATTTCATTCCAGTGTAACCCCTGTGCATGGGGGTACAAATAATGTCACATACCTGATTTTTCTAATTCTTTAGGTCTTGAAATGTTTAGTTGAGCAGAAAATCCAGTATGTTCCTTTGGGGACTTTCTTCTATAATCTTCCTTTTGAATTTTCCAAGAGCCTGAGGGATTCCCTAAGATCACAGTGACAGTCCTCTCCCACAAGGCATTGGGGCAGGGCGAGGGCATTCTAATCATTCTCTTGTTTCCCTTGATTCTGTTGCTGCAGTGTTGGTACTAAAACTGGTTTTAACAGGATCTCCTTGGCAGCTGAGTCTGGGGTCTGGACGTTGCTCTCTAAAGACCATTACTAAAATTTTAAAAGAAGAAAAGGAAAAAGAAAATGGTCCTGCAGTCGGGTCATGATTGACCTCTGCTCCTGGGATGCCTGTGCTGATCCAGTTTCCGTGGTCTTCATGGTGATCGACACGTAAACCAGCGTGACAGCTTGTTTAGTTCTCATACATATGCTTGTATGAGGTCATATATTTATAAATAAATTTAGCTACAAATTATATAGTAGCTGAGGTGCCCTGAAGTATAAACCACGAAGAACAGCTAATCACCATAATTTGTAACATTGTCCTGAAAACTGCCACATTTAAATATTACACCTGTGAAAAAACCACACATTGGGTTTTATTTGGGATTCTCAAATAGTTCCAGCATTAAAGTTCAAGAACAAATTATTCCATTCTTCCACGCTTTCTCTGAGCATCTGGGGGGGGCACATTATCTCATTAAATCTTCATAATACTCTTATGAGTATTAATAACTAACTGCCTAAGAAGACAGTAAGATCCCAGTTGTATAAAGGAAGACTTTGGGCTGAAGAGAAGCAGCTTTTCCAGGAACAAATAGCTGTTGGTTATAGAGCTGGGACTTCTGAGTTTGAGACACTTTCCATATGTCAGGCTCACTCTAGATAACTTACTGCACTGTACTGCCCTCAGTTCCTGACTACTTCACTTTAATTTTTTTCTTCTTTAATTACACATGTTAAATTTAAATGTTTGTAGATTGTACAAGTTTGACGTATATGGGACAATTGAAGTTTTGATATCTCTGATATTATCTGAAATAATCTAAGAATTTAATATATTTGGCAATTATTTTTCATATTAGTATTCAAGTAGTAATATTTATTTATCACATTATTTTATATATAGCATTTACCAGCTGATTGTCGACTACAGAGAAGGAAAGATACCAAATACTCCCTCTCAAGATAGCCATCTGGGACAGATTTCAGGTAATAAGTTACTCTTGTTGGTCCTACCATAGATAAGGAAGTAAGACTGAGGAACTTTTGATAATGAAAGAGCAGTAAAAAAAAAAAGCCAGTGTGTAAATTTCATGTATGTTTCTATTTTTTAATTAAGTTTTTCTTAATGGTCTAGTATTCAGAATTATTTAAGAAGATAATTGTAGGTAATTTAAAATCTGAGACAATACTGTCTGAAAAGAAATTCATTTATTTAATCATAGCCCCTGAAATCCCATATTATATCTTTGTGTAAATAAGGAAAACATTTTTTAACTTTGTTGTACATTTCCTCTAACTTTATAACAAATTGGCCTTGGTATAGAACTGGATCTTTAGTTTTATAGCGAATGGATTACATTGGGTGAATGAATGCTAGTTATTGCATAGTGATTAATCTCACTAAAAAAGTTACTGTCTTTAAAACGGAACTCGGCAGTGCCTTCCTGGTGCTATAAACAAATGGCCAACAATTAGAACTGCACAACTGGGCCAGTGTGCAGCATACTAATAAGAGATTGTTTTTTAAAGATACCTAGTGATAGCGCAGAAGTCAGAAAAGCAGTGCCTTGTTGAGAAGCACTGGTTACTTTTTGCATCATTATACCAACAAGGTCTCACTCGGTTGCCAATTTCATTCCTCATAAGTGCAGACAGAATGCGATATGTTGACTTCATGAGAGTGAGATGTTTTCTTCTTTTTGGGGGGGATACTTGTCTTGAAACTCTAATTTTCTTAGGAAAAGTTTCTTTGTTGCCATTAGTTAAAGGGTTGTCATAATAAATACTCAAATAGCACAACTCAGGACTCAGCAAATTGCAATAAAAGCACAGAAATACTTCACATACAAAAACAAAAAACAAAAGATGACTGTTCTGCCTAGATGTGACCCCTAACGTGCTGTTCAGTCTGAACTGTATGAGGGCACCTTAAACTTAGTAGACCTCGATCAATGATAGAACATCTGTTGTAGGAAATACAAAGATGGAATAGACAGAGTTTTGGCCTTCAAGGTGCTCATAACACAATAGAGTTGTCCCTGGTTAGTGTCTGTATGTTTTTTTAAAACAGGATTGTCAAAGAAAACATTCTTATCTGTGAATTCACCCACTTGACAGATGACTATCAAGTGTGTTTTAGGTACTAAGCACCACTCTGACTTTCCAGAATGCAAACAGGTCAAAAGCACAGTTCCTGGCCTCCAGGAGCTCGTTACAGTCATCACCATTTTTATGATTGACTTGACTTTATTCTGTGCTCTTGTGTCCCAGAGCCCACTCAGACTTTGTAACTGTCTTTATGTATTTTTTATTGATATTTAATATGTCCCAGGTACTTTAAGTGCATGGTGAGGAAGGGAGTGTTTTAAAAGTGGGTAGGATGTCAGGTAAGCATGCAGAGCGAGTAGAAGTTTGCCAGGGAAGGAGGCAGAAGGACAGTGTTTGGTGGGCAGAACATCTTTCAAGATTACATTTGGTAGAAAGGACAGCAATGCAAACACTAAGATGTGCCGGTGAACTTTGCAGGATCTATGAGTTTCATTTTGTTGGTGCAAAAAGGATGCTGTAGGAATGGTTGGGAACGAGGTGACTACCTAGCTCAGGCACGCTTCTGAAAGCCTTTCTAGTACTATAGGAAGGAGGAGGTCTGCTGTAGACCTTAAGAAATTTGTCAGAATGCTTTTAGCTGCAAATAATAATAGGAGACCTAAGTAACAGTGGCTACAGCAACAGGAACCAGGGTTGTTTAGAAGGTTCAGTGATGTCATCAGGATCCCAGATGCTGTCCCTCCTTCAGCAGTGAGGCTGCTGGCGTGTGATGTCGCCTTTCCTGGTCTGCTGATTGGCAGCAGCTCCAAGCGTCATCTTCTCACATGACAGTATCCGCAGGCGAGGAGGGCTACTTCTCTCTGCATGTTTTCTGTTAATGAGGAAGAAAATAGAGACGCTTCCGGTAGGCTTCCCCTAGCATCTCACTGGCTGTGTTACATCACATGCTCATTCCTAAAAGCCACTGGGGAAGGAGATGTATTTACTGTGATGACCGCAGAATAATCATTTCTCTTTTTGCAGCTGAGAATTTACCTTCTTCGCATACTGGGGCAGAAAATACCCAAGAAAAGTTGCAGTTGTCCAGCAAGGACAACGAAGAAGACATGGCTGCCGAGCTGGGAGCCAGCAATGGCAGCTGCACGGATTCACTGAAGAGTGTTGAGAAGAGTAAGAAGATTTGATTTGAGTCTTAGGGTTTCCTGGTTATGACACAAAGCAGGGATGCATAAGCTTTTTCTATAAAGGGCCAGAGAGTCAATATTTTAGGCCATGTGGTGTCTGTCACATCTACTCATGTCTGCCATTGCAGTGTGAAAACAGCCCTAGGCCATATGTGAGGGAATAGGGATGACTGTGCCCAGATAACACGAGGCTGACAAAGCCAAATGGCAGGGTGGGTTTGTCCCATGGGTATCGTCCAGAAACACCATGCTATGTAAGTTTGACATTGTCAGTTTATGATACTGATTCTACTAGTGATTATCATTTTTCTGAGAGTCTCACAAAGTTTGGTTGGGATTTTGGTCCTTGTAAGCAGCAGTTCACTCTAAGATAGCAAATTTTGTTAAATATCTTTTTTTTTTTTTTGATAAATGTAAAGGAGGGGAAGTGGTTTTTATTCATTAATTACCCACCAGGAGTATACTCAATATTCACTCGAGTGTGTAGTCTCCAGGTGTGGTCCCAAAGAAATGCTTTTTAACAAAACATTGGTCTTATACTTTTAGTATTCTGTATTTTTCTATTGCTGATACAAAAATCTATTTTACTTTTCTCTTTAATAGAGACTTTAAGGGTTAAGTTTCCATTGAGGATTGAAGATCTCTCTGTAAGCAGGTAGGATTTTGTGGATTTTTAAAAATTATATGTTGACTAAGGGAACACAGAGAAAAGAAACAAGGTTTGTTGAGTGTCCTACTCTGGGTTAGACACTGTGTTGTGTACTTCACATTTGTTACCTCATATAGTCACCGCAACAGCTTTGCAGAGTAGCTGTGCTGTTGTAGCTTACTTCTAGGTAACTAGGCAACTGTAGTTCAAGGAGGTTGACTAGTTGACCCATGATTCCATGGTTAACAAGTAGTTGACCTGTGACTTGACCATCAGGCAGCCTGGCTCCCAAATCTGCTTTCTTATCCCTCAGCATAGACTTTTGTTTGTTTAAAGAAATGAACTCACTCATTTTTGATGTGTATTTTTGCTCCAAAGTGTTTCATCCATATATTGTATTGATGATTCATCGCATTCAGCAGATGATGACGCAGATCTTGCTCCCAAGGTAAAGTGCTCTCTTGTGAAATTAATTTTTCTGCTCTGAATTTAGTTTTGTGTAGTATTTACTCTTAAAATTTAGCAGTGGTCTGCCTATCATTGTTCTATGTTTGTGTTGAAAAGTTGGTCAGAGTAAACAATTTTATACAAATACGACAGCTTGATTTTTTCTTTTCTTACTTTGGTAAATACTGAAGATGAGGCTGAAGCAAAATGGACCAGAAAATATATAGTGACAGGAAAACCGTGCTGTGAAAAGGTTTCCCACGATAGAGGAAGTGTGAAGCTTGGCCAGGGATAGGGGTTTTTGGATTTTAAACCACACTGATGGCACTTATATAATACTCGTGCCTCAGGGACATCTTCAGTGCACACAGCTACTCTCTGTGATAATCATGGGCTGTTCCTGGGGCCTTTGAGTTCCAAAACTACTTAGCATGTGTCTTTTTTTCCCCCCGCCTTGGACACTTTTTATTTTGGTAGCATAGAGATTTTAGGAAAGAGGTTTTTGTTTGTTTGTTTGTTGTTGTTTTTTTAACCTCATTTCTACCTTTGGTTCTGCATTAAGACTAAAATAATAGTTGAAATTATAGAAATTTAGAAATTAAAATTCTGTTTCTCAAAACCCATATTATAAAGAGATTCCTCGGTGTTTTCTAAATTATCCCATTAAGAGTTCATTCAAAACTCTTCATCTAATTGAAGAATACATGTTTTCCCTAAAATAACAACCAACTCTCTAGGTAGACTCATAATAACAACCATATGATGAAACCTACTTCAGAATTCTTTTGTATTATAGTTTTAAAAAGTATGTCCAGTCCTCGTGTCCCATTCTGAAATTTCAAGTTTCAGACATTTTGTAGTATAGTTATTTACATATTTATTTTATAGCCCCTGCATCAGTATACGCCGCTAGAGAGTAGGAAACGTAATTGTGCATTTCCTGGAGCACCTAGAAATATAAGAAACATTTTAGTATCTTTTGAATGTGAATGCATGAGGAGACATGGAATTCTGTATCATGTTGCAGATAATATAACATGCACACTCTATCATAATGAAATCTATCGGATGGTACAGGTAATATAATATGTGTACTATGTCATAATGAAATCCATTTGATTTCCAAAAATATGACTTAAACTTGTATTCCCGCTGTTTAGGTTGTAAAAGTTCAGTTGTTATGAGAGGAAATATGTCATAAATGCCGAGGAAATAGATAAGAAGTGTATGATAAATAGGAAAAGGTTACAGTCTGTTTTTCAGTATCCACCAATTGTGAGCTTAGAATTTGAGATGAAAACTCTTTAACCTTCTTTTTAGCCCCATCTCATGTTCCATTCAATATATCTTTTCAAGCTATGTATTCTCCTTAGAATCCTGCTTACCAGTTATCTCTCTGGAAAGTTGATGTGTTAGGAACTTTGAAAAATCTATTTCTCTCTCTCTGTAATAACAATTTACAGCATTCAGGTAGTGAGAGACGACCATGTTCAACTGAATGCCTAACAGTGACAAAATTTAACCATTTATTATAGTAGTATTGACAAACAAACAGTTGTAGAGAAATTCACGTCAGTATTACTGGGGATACACTATGAACAAAGTCCTCTGTTTTATATATATGTTTTATATACCATATATTTTGATATTTTTAAAAATTTTGCTGAAGAACAATATATGTACTTGCATATATAATTTATATTGTTTTCTATAATAAAAAGGTAAAACAGAGGCTTTCATTGATAGTATGTACCGAACAATACTCATACATCACTGATCTATTATATATATAAATGCTGAAATATATATATATCCCCACATGCCTTGTTATAATTACATTTCCCTTTTTTTCTTGCCTTATGTTTGTTCTTGACTAGTCATGTCTCATGTTGCCTTTTCTTCCTCCTCCGCCAATTTTTTTTAATGATTTGCCCCAAACCTAATATTTCTTTCCAGAAAACACTTCTTCAGTGTCTGTTCTTTCAGTCCATCTCACTCTGCCTCTGTGACTGTATTTAGTTACAGCTTTCTGTTTACTATGTGTGTGGCTCTCACTCATGAGTCATTGCCCTTCAGAATTACTTTTGTTTTTAATTCCTCTTTCCTAGAAGTAGCTGAATTTAAACAATCATTTGTCTTTAGCTTTTTGGCAAATGGAATACAAGTAGCTTATACTGTTTGCTGTTCTAACTCATCCAAATAAGATACTGCTAAAAAGTAAACTCTCATATTTCCCCATGAGAGATTATTCACACATATATACATCATGCAAGCACATTTCAAAATAGAAAAATTACTTTAAATTTCTTAATGTTAGTTTTTTCAATAGGACTCTAAACTGTCAGGGATAAGTTTTTGTTCTAGATCATTTTGGTCAAGAAAGTCATCTAATGGATCCCACAGTGTTTGTATAGTAATCAATGAGGGGTAAGGAAAGTAACATTTTGGGACTCCTCAGATCATCTCTCATAATCCTCACCCCATGAGAAGATGTAGGTTGGTAAAGGTCAGAACCAGGATTTGAATCCATATCTGAATGACTCCAAAGCCAGTGCTCTTTGTGTTAGATCCTCTAGGAATGGGGAATGTTATAATTATTTTATTCAATTTCATATTTCTTGTTCTTAAAGATGTTATTTTCCTCTCTAGAAAGTCTGGCATCCAAGGTTCACAAAGCCGATTCAGGCCTGGCAAGAACCCACGATAAACAGTGAGTTATTTGAAGATTGTCCTTCTTGTGTTTTCACTGACTAGAAATTATAGATAATTTCATCTACCGTACCTTGTTTTCACTACAGCAGAGGCAAAAGATGGTGTTTTGAAACCAGGAACTAGCGCCTCCTTTGAGGACAATAATTTTGATCAGAAAAATGAAGATGTGGTTACAACCTTTCCCGAACCATCAACCGAAGTTCCAGGCTTTTCTCATCCTGCCTTCCCAGCACCGGAACCTCTCCCATCTTCAGCAGTCTTTGGTGTTACAGAGGTAAGCCGTTTTATTTTTAACTTGTTCCTCCTGTGCTTTTTCCCATACCGTCCCCCTGATTCTCATGGGGATGAAAAGGATCCTACACAGAAATGGAAGTCCTCAAGATCACAATAGAAAACAGAGTGATAACAAGAGAGGCACATGTGCAGGACTGAGATTTGTAAAGTTTGGTGGCAATAAACAGTTCTCAAGTGTGCCATTAAGAAAGGAAAGAACAAGAAAGCAACTGAAAAGAACAGCTGAATGAATATGAAGATGGGCAGGAGTACAAAGGGGAAGGATTCATTTAATAAGGATGAGATTAATGTAAAGATAAATGAGCGTCAAAATGAGAGAGATTATTATACGCGCACAGCAGAAATAGTGGGGTTAAGTGAGAGCGGGAGCTCTATAGTACAAATTATGATGGGAATAATCTCAAATTCAAATTAAGTGAAGGAAAATCAGGTCATGGAAAATGCTCAGACTCTTCTGAAGGACATATAGCTGATTTTATGAACAATGGAAAGAAAATTTGATCCTCACCTTTTTTCTTTTTGGCTATAATTGTCTGTGTTGATTCATTTTCATGTGTCTCTACCTCTCCTAGAATATAGAGCAGAATCTGTCTTTTATACATATTGCCAGCTTCTCCCAGGATAATGCCTATGATCTCATGGATACAGTAAATATATGTTGTCTTCCTCACTGATTGACTGAATGACCAAGTGTAGGAATATGATGTTTTCTGAAGTTGGGTTTTTGTTACATTTTGTTTTGTTTTTATAGGAAGAAGCAGCAAAGCCAAAAACTGGGGGAAAAGAGAACGGCACTCGGACTATTAACAGTGTCCTAAAGGAGCAAGCAGATCATAACAAATTGGTTTCTATTGATGGAGCACATAAAAATGACAAAGGTGGTAAGTTAGTGCACATCTGTGGATTTCCTTCTCTGCTTAAAAGCTAGTATGGTTGGAGGGGGGAGGGTATAGCTCAATTCCTGGTACCTCAATTAAAAATAAAATGTAAAAAATCTGAAGTGTGTAGATCCAAATATGATACAATTTTCTTTTCAAGTGTCTTCCTTTTGCCACCTTTCTTCATAAATATCCCAACTATGACCAAGTTTTCTTCCAGAAAATGCTTCAACCCTCTGAAATTCTTTTCTGCCACTTTATTTTATTGACATAGTCATGAATGAAGATAGGCTTATATATGTATTTCAACTTCCCAGTCGTACGTGTTCTCATTAATGTATCTGTGACTACATTTTGTAGGCACAACCCCAGCATTAGGATTAGAAGAAAAGGAAGGTGTAGAACCATCCTGGGACTCTGAGGTACTGTCTTCTATTATTATTATTTTCTAATATAAGCATTGCGTGATGTTAAAACATAAATGGAGGGATGTTTTGACTTCACTTTCTCACTTTTGCATTTGCCCAGCAAAATTGTTCCCTCATATTTTTAACCTGCACTTAGTAAAATCATTCCATGCTACATGTCATACCACTGCAGAGTGCACTTCTGTTAATTTTCCAGACTCACCTAATGAAATGGGTGTATGTAGTGCAAAAACCAAGGCTTAGAAGTCACAGGGATTCAGCTTGGGCTCTGAAGTTACATTTTCTAAAAACTAATGAATTATTCTTGGTCAGCCTGTGACCAGATGTTTGTTTCTTTGTTATAAATGGATGTGTAAAACTCCTAGTGAGATTCAGAGAGAAACAAGTTGCATTTTAAAAACAAAAGTGTTTTTCTTTGTTTGTTTAACCACTTTGACCTTGTAAAGACAGTGCCTGTGACTTGAAAGTTTTATTATGTTTGGATTGTCAGGTAGATCTGCAACGAACATTTCAGGAGAAGAAAAAGCATGGGGAATAGTAATAAATACATGGTGTTAAAATGCCAGCAGTTTGGTTTAGTGATGTTTTACTGAGGACAGCCCATTTTGGGCAGGGAAAGTAGCGTGCACTGAGTACCTTTATGGCGACCGAAATGAAGGAAGCTAAGTGCAGGGTAGTGGTGACCTATTCCAAGGTGATAGCCATGGAAAGAGGTCAGAAGAGCCCGAGCCCTTGGATCTCGGCAGCTCCTGCCTAGTGGCACAACACTGTACTTGAAGTCAGTAGACGTGGTAGCATCCTGGTTCTTACCCACTGTGGGATCTTGGGAAAACTTGTCTGACTTGTTTGAATGTCAGTGACCTCGTTCAAAAACATGGTACTGACACCTACCCCTCAGGTTATGTGTCATGAACAAAAATGTGGTAACAAATGTGAAAACACATTGTCAGCTGTAAAGGGTGCTATAGAAATGTAAGACAGAATGATGACAGTGGCCACAAGTGACCTACTAATATCTTGAGGACGCTTTTTTAAAATCTGAAGGATGATAAGATGGGAAAGTTAGAGCGGGCACGGGATTTCTCATTTGGGGTATGTTGAGTGTCGGTGGGCTGTTATCGGACATCTCCGATAGGTATATAGTGCTTTGGTACTTGGTGACCTCTGGGGATTTTAGATGTTTTGACCTTAAATAAATTCCTGTTCCTGAACACCAGCTATGCATCGGGCCGTTAGACACTGAATGTAGCAGTTGAGGGGTTAGGCTGTAGTGGCAGGAACAGAAGAACAAGTAAACAGGAACCGTTTTTCAGGGACAGTAAGTCCTTCTATGGGGAACGTGGAGAGACTTAGGTTAGACAACCGTGGGGGAGTTTGTAGTTAGGACTGGGGTGGAGTAAGGGTGGAATTTAGGTAGTCAGACAAGAGCTGAGTGTGACCAAAGCTGCCAGGTGATGGACAGGAAGGAGCCAGCACACGAAGGTCCAGGGGAGGGATGTTCCAGACAGAGAGAACAGCGGGTCCCGTCTGCTCATCACGGTGCTCCAGCATCTTGGGGTGGCCAGGAAGCAGCAAGTGGGTAAGCGTCCCTAGAATCACCTTTATCATTGGTGTGTGTAGAAAAGACAACGTGCATGATAAAGGCCTGGCATGTGCAGATGGTCAATAAACAGTGTTCTTATTCTTCCCATATTAAAGTAAAGCTTATGGTACTTTTTGAAGAGCTGCATAACTACATTTAAAATTTTTCTGCTGTTAATTTAAGCATAAATGTTTTTCTTTCTACTTTGCTACCTTATTCAACTCTTTTTCCTATCAATGAAAGTTTTATCAAATAATAGTTAGATTCTGCTAAGCCTTTGTTTACTGAAGTGTAGCAGTTTCCACAGTGTTCTGTTAATACTCAACATGACAGACTCCAAGGCTTCTTTTCATGCCAAGTGTGTTATTTTAATACTAAAGTCAATATCTGCCCTAAGAAACATTTTAAATTTATAGCACATATACTTATTAAAGGATATATTTAAATATGTATATTTTTAATTTTATTTTTTATTGAAGTGTAGTCAGTTCATAATGTTACTTTCAAGTGTACAGCAAAGCAATTCAGTTATACATATAAAAATATTTATTTTTTAAAAACGTCCTCTTCTTTTGTTGAGGAATGCAAAATGGAATTAGGCGTTTTGAAGTTAATTCTTTGTTGAAATCTGCACGTCAGTATTTTGTCTGTGAAAATATTTGCTCTGGCTTTCCATGCTCAGTTCACAGAAGTCAAAAGCCAACTGAAGATAAACGATAGAATTCATCTAGAGAGTGTATATGAAATTTTCTATTTAAATGTTTGGGTTTCTAGGATATGCTTATCTTGTTTTTTAATCTAATTGCTTTTAAACTAGGAAATTAAAAAATAATAATAATAAGGTAGGAAACAAATATTTTCTTAGAAAGGGATTAGGAAATCTTTATGCAATTCATTATTAATATTAATTTTAACAGAGTACCACCAAGGTTCAACTACCGAACTATGTTGATCAGTTATCTGGAGCTGCAGGTCAAGGAGAAAAACATACATTAAATGGACAAATAGAAAGTAAGCACTCTATTTTATCAAAAAGTCTTTTGACAGAATGTTGATTTAAAACATGAATTAGGATATATTCTCTCAGCCAAAGAAAATCACCTGTTGAACATATAGTGAGAAAAAAGAGGAGAAAAAGAGGTAAATTGTATATCTTATCAGGTGTCAGCAACGATTAAAGTAGAATGCTGTTTGAGGAGATCAGTTGTTAGTTTTCTTTCAAGATGCTCTGTGATCTGAGGACAGCCAGGAAATCAGGAGGAGGGAAGGAGGGAGTGAAGAATGAGAGAGGCAGGGAGGAGGGGAGTAAATGAATTAAAGGGAGGGGGGTCCTTGGCAGGAGGTGGTAATGTAGAATAGTTCTTTAGAAGAAGGAAGAGAAGAGTGTTTGAGATGAGATGGGTATGAAGTGAGCTTCTTCCAGCACCAAAGCTTGTCCAGGAAGCACAGCAGAAAGCTCCACTCCCCCGGCACCCCGATCATTAGGAAGGCGGTGAGGACTGCGGTACCTGATCATGCAGAGCTTGGGGTACCTGCCGTGGATGAGCATAGGCATGTGTGGTCAGCTGTAAATGTCTGGACCTTCGTGTCATGCAGCGTGTTGCTGCCATATAGGATGGTGTCTCATAGGCCAACAGAAGAGTGGGAAAGAGGAAGAGAGCAGGGTGCGTTCTGGGGAGGTCAGGGGAGCTGGAGCCTGGTAAAGAGTCCTTTGGAATGTCTGCAACTTCTGATGCAGCTTTTGGGGAAGTGTTACAGGAGGCGCGTGAGGCTGGATTTCAGAAGGCTCAATTAAGTCCAAGTGCTGTAGAAGCAGACTCGGTATAGACCAGAGTTTCTCAAATTTTACTCAGTCACCTGGGGACCCAGTGAAAACTGCACATTCTGAGCAGTTTCTAACAATCTCAGGTGATGCCCTTGTTGCCGGTCTTCAGACCACGCTCAGAGGGTAGACTTGTGTTTAGAGGAAACAAAAGAAATTAATAAGGTTCTTTCCATAAATGTTAAAGTTGTTATTTTCAGTGAATACTACAAAGGTTTTGAAATATAAAAGACTTCTAATATCTAATAATTCTGTGGCAATTAAATTTTATTTTTGATCATCAGATTTCAATATTGAAAACTCAGTATACATTCTTTCTTGCATGAGTGGATCAAGAAACTTCGATGGCTAGAGGATCCAAGAAATGCAGGCATACCAATAGCCCAATGTGGGTATGGAAAACAATGAATATTTTTATGAACTATTATTCTACAAGTGTGTATCCAAGCTGATCAATTCATCACACTTTGATGATAAGTGAATTGCACATTCAAATGAACTGCCATCACAACTGTGGACTTCCTAAATGATAGGACAAGTTGAAGAGCATGATAAATACTTGTAGTCTAATGGTGTCAGTCGCATGAACGCTGTGCTGTTGCATTTTACCATCAGCTTTCACATTTGTCTTCTTGGAGCCCTGATTTGTTCTTCTGATTAAAGATCGCTTTTCTCCTCCTCAGGCAGCATGTTCACATTGGTATATGTGCACGTTTCTATCTTATAAAGTCATCTGAAACATAATCGTACTTTTGAAATCTTAACTGCATGTTTTTTAAACCTATATTCCTGTTCTTTATTCAGTATCTATAATGGATTCATATTTCTGTCTTGTTGCTGTCCTAACTGCCCCTCAAAAAGCAAAATACCGAAACCTAATGTATTCATTTCCAAAGCAAGCATGAGGATTGCGCTCAGTACTAACTCTGCATGAATGGATAGTTGGCTTTCATATTTACATGTAATTGATTATGTGTCCCTTTTGGCTTTTAGATTCTACTGAAATGCATCCTAACTTGAAGGTAAAAACTTTTATACTTTTATCATGAAATTTTTTCTAATGAGGGTACTGGGAATTTAGCCTAGGACCTCATGCACTGTTAAACAGGCACACTTCCACTGAGCTAGACACTCTCCCCCCCCTTGAATTATTGCTACAAATTGTATCAAATGTACATTATTAATCGGTTTGTTTCAAAAACCATTCAGCCTGCCGTTGGAGTGAAAGATTCTGTTCCTAATAAAACAGGAGGAATGAAGAATTTACAAACATTCAAATCAGGTAAATTTTGCAATACAAATTTAACTCTGAAATGAAGTACAGTCTTCTTATTCCTAATTCCTTTCTTTTTTTCAAATATAATTGAAAGATGACATAAATAAGGCAGATGTTATAATTGGCATCCATGATTGAATAAAATATATAAGCATAAGAAAAAGATTTTTTAAAATGTCAGTTTTGACTCAGATGTTTCTATTGATGTTCGGAGACACTGAAGTGCTCAGTTTGGTATCCCCATATTTCTTAGGGATTCTGAGAGATTGATTATTAGGTTCTAAGGTTTTTCCAGAGTTTTAAAATGCTTAACTGAATTCTGACCTTTACGTAGGGTAAAGCTTCACTTGCTAACATGTCAGTCATATTTCACTTTAATTATTTTAGTGCTGTCACATTGATGATATTTATTTATTTCTGTATTTATTTATTAATGGAGGTCCTAGGGATTGAACCCAGGACCATGTGCATGCTAAGCATGTGCTCTACCACTGAGCTATTTCCCTTCCCCAAAGATCTTAAGCCAACTGGATGTTTTGATTAGCAGTGTGTGTGTGTGGAGGGGGTGGTGTCTTTGATTATTAAAAATGATGGAAGTAATTAGTCCTACCTTAATATTTGGTAGAAACGATCTTTTAAAACACTAATCCTGAAAGTTTTGGGGTTTAGGATTCTTTTTATACTATTAAAAATTATTGACAATTCCAAAGAACTCTTAAGTGTTTTGTATCTATTGATGTTTAGTATATTAGAAACTAAAACTGAAAGATTTAAAATACAAGCACACACCAACATTCCATTAGCCATTAGAGCTATGATGTTATCACATGTCATGTATCTGGAAACCTCCACTGCACACTTAACGGAGAATGAGAATGAAAATAGCATTCAGTATTATTGTGAAAATAGTTTTGACCTCGTGGACTCCCTAGATGGAGGGAACTTGGGGCTGCAGGGCTTCTCAGATGACACTTGAGAACTGCGGTTTTAAACAGGGTTCATGGATGTGAAATGATACAGGGGCCCTTGTGATGAAACGGGCTTTAAAGTTCACTTCTACATTTCTTACCTTTTTTTCTTTAACTTGTCTTAAAAAGTTTAAATCTGACAACTTAATTCTTTTAAAAAAAGGAAAACATTTTTGTTACATATTTCCTGTCTCGTGGTACCCTGTACTCTTTGGATCTAGTTTGTACCTTGACTTATCCTATTTTTATATGGAAAAAATTAGTCACTCAAGGCTATCTTTTCTTAAATAAATTGATGATGTTTATCCAAGCATTAAGGAAAGAATTCTAAAGAGATTGGTACATTGAGGAAAGACTGTGTCATTGTAATTAAAGTAGTACAGTTCATTAAGTTTTCTTAAACCCATGTCTCTAGGACACAATACTGCCATGCATATTTAAACGTCCCGTAAATGGCTGGTTAGACATCCATTTGGTTAATGAAAAAATTCATATGTTGAAGACTCATAATTATTCATAAAGCTCTTATGGTATATAGACTGTTTAATAGAGAGTGTGAGTTAATCCAAATAAGAGATACTAGAGAATTAAAAGTAGAAAAAAGAGAGACAGTGGCTCCCTATGTGAACAGCAGTGACATGTAAAGTACAACCAGCTGGGAAGGAGCTGTGTGTTCGAGAGGAGAGGAGGATGTGGGGCTGCGGACGGACTTGGGGCTGCTGCTCTGGAAAGACAATTTATACAAGTTAGTCAAGTTTGTATTGTTATTCATATTCTAATAAGTGGAAACTTTGTTTTCGGATTCTTCAGACTGGGATTCTACTAGTTTGAGACCCAATAAAGTGGCTGGTCAAAGAGCTGAGCATTTGGAAGTCAATAAATGTCCGTTGCTATCACAATCAGTGACCACAGACCAGTCAGCACCCACAGAACTGAGGCAGACGGCCCTAGTAGATAAAGACCAGATGAATATTGGAGCCGTGTCTCTGTCAGAAAATGCAGCGCTCCGTGGCCTGCGTGAATCACAGCTGCCAGAGAACAGAAGCAGCAAAGAAGGTAATAAAGCAGCACAGAGAGTTAGCCGTAGTCCACCTGTGCGTGGCTTCGCCATACTCTTACTTTGCAGAAATCACTTTGTGGCAGGATCTCCTTTGTGTTTACTCCTTTTATGCAACCTAGAACCAGACAATGCTTTTGGCATGACATTTACATTCATCCTCTGACCAAAGCAGCATATTAAATAGCAAAGAGGGTTAGGAGAAAGTAAGTTCGTTGAGACTAGTATTCAGCACACTCCTGAGAGCCGGTAGGAGGATGGTGTCTAGAGCTTTCTGACTAGTTGGGAAACCTAGGTGGCCATCCACAGATTCCCTTCTCAAAGTATGGTTTCTTAGCTTTATTTTTATCTAGCTCTGAATTTATAAATAGTAGTTACAGCTATATTCAGCACGTAGAGTGATCTATCTCAAATGCACACATGACCATGAAACACTCTTTAAAGCATATTAATGTCCAGGCATCTTACAGGGACAGGCAAGGCTTTTGTGGTCTGACTTCGGCCTGGCTCTCCATCTCTAGCGCCCTCTGTCTGTCCTTTGCTCTGGTGTTCTGAGCTGCTGGTGATGCCCTCCTCACCTGCCCTGGATTTCACACAAATATTGACCCTCTCGTGTGCGTCTCTCCCTTCCTGCCCAGCCTTGCGTGTTCTCTTGCTCTCCTGTCCCGCTTTCCTGGGAAGCTGGCTGACCTCACTGCTGAAGTCTCAGCTCAGGCATTCTCGCTAGAAAAGCCATCCCTGACACCTATTATCCACATTCTTCTTTAAACTCCAGTGCCTACTGCTAAAGCAGGAACTCAATAAGTAATTATTGAGTAAAATAAATAAAGACTGTTTCTACAAAGGTACTTTTAAGAGTTTGTCCTCTACAGCAAAGGACCAAAGAGGATAGACATGTAAAGAAATAGTTTACAGCTCAGCTGATGAAGATACACTAGAAAAATCTGTGAAGTACTAAGGTAGCTCCAAGGAAAGAGATCCCTGTGTCTCTGCAGAAAGATAGCTGTAATCAAGGAGGACTTCACAAAGCAGGCTGAGACTTAAAAGAGGAAAAGGAATTTGTCACAAAAATAGAGGGAAAGATTTCAGATTAAGGAAAGATAAAAGCATAAAAAGTAACAGTAATTTTGGGAACCATGAATAGCATTGCTCTTGAAGCTTGGTATGTTGTTAAAAAGGTAGTTAGGAGGTAGAGAATAGAGTCTATTGTGACTCTGTATGTTTCTACTGTATTTTTAAATTTTGTACTGTTTCTCTTTGTTTTGTTCATGTCTGGTGGATGAATTTGTGAATGAAACCTTGAAATGTTTGTGTGCCTTTAATCTGGTAACATCTAGTATTTCCCAAACACTTCCTTGAAGTTTTAGATAATTAGAAGTATTACTTAAAAAAGTAAATATTCAGCTAAAGATTAAGCTTAATTTAAACTGTCAACTGATGTAATGTTTTTTATCTATTTTTATAGAGATGTTGCCTTTTATATAGCTGTTCTAAGTAGTTAATTTTAATTAAGCATATTCATTTTTCAGCAGACCTAGACTTAGAAATGGCATCTAAGGAAGAGCAAGAAGGACGTGATGGAAGTGAAAACAACCAGTCACAGGTATGTAAAAATGTAAATTTAAATTTCTGGTTTAATATTGTTTTCTGTGCTTTAATAACACAGTTCAAAAGAAATTGCCTTTCAAACTACACTTTTAGAGTCAATAAATAATTATTTCATATTCTGTTTTTAATAGCATTTTATCTAGTTACAAAGCTTAAAGTATTGTTAGGGTCTTTAATAATTTATAGTTAAACTTTATCCTTGGAATTGAGGCAAAAATCCTTCCTGAATATTGTTTACTTCTTCCATTTTTATAACTGCCTCACATGATAAAGAAGGTGATATCAAATAATAAATCATGTGATTAAGTAGTTGAAATTGTAAACAATATAGCAGTGATGACCACTGGGTTAGTTTTATGTAAGGAACAGTCATTCCCAGTGGTCCAAAATTTGCAATTTAAAATTGCAAGTCATTGATGCCCAGATGAAAGATTTCTTCTGTCTTGCGACCTCTATGTAATTGATTTCAGAATCTACAATCAGGGAGAGAATAGGGGTCATAGAGTCAACCCAGCTGCCTATTAAGAGAATCAAACCTTCCAGGATTGGACCTTTGCTGTTAGGGAACAAACAAAACCTTTCTAATTTATTTCATTTCAGGGTAGGAAATCAGTAAATATTATTAAAAATTCTTTTATTCACTCTCACTAGTGAATATTAGAGTATAATACACCTGGATGGATGCAGAGAATACATATTGAGATAGATCACTATCATAGTATATAGTTTGCATTAAAATTTATGAATTTGTTCCTGTTTCTGATTGAAGTTAATTGATTTTGGCACCTAATAATTTACACTTTGCCTATTCTCCGGTTATTAGTCCTTTTTAAAAAACCTTTACATGCACTGGAGGGGCTCACTATTTAAGGTATGTGAGGTGAACTATTTTTTAGTGAGGAAGCCTCTGTAATGTTAAAAACCTAATCTCTAATTCTTGGTAGCTTTAACATGTATGAATTGTTTAGTTCAAACAAACAGTGACAAAGTTAGGTTTCTGAGTTCCTATTTTTCTCCTATTTCAAGGCTAAGGCAAGTTATTTTTCACTTCTTAGTTTGTGAGTAGCCAAACATAGATTAGGAAGTTTGTTAAATTTTAATTATTTTCTAATTTTTCTTTATCTGTACTTGACTACTTAAGGATAAATATGTTTTACAAGCATGTACTGTGAAAGAAAAGAAATCTGAAGGTCAAATCAGGCAGATCAATCTTTCACCTGTGCATCTGCAAAAAATGCCTGGAGAACCAGGAATGAATAAGGAACAGGACAGAAAGGACGTACCTGTATCTTCAAAACATTCTTGTGTGGAGAAGCATGAGGACATGTGGGTCAAAAAAGGCAAATTACACTGGAAAATTAATACAAAATTTATCACAAAGAAGTTAAATCAGAAAGTCAGTAAAATCCGTGAAAAATGCAAAATTACTGTTCATCGTAAGACAGAGTCACTACATGGCAACTCTGAACTACATGGTGACTTAAAGGAACTACCTTCCAGTGTGACAAAGAATATATGTGATTCTGAGGAACAAGGTGCACCTGGAGCCTCCATCTCTGTAGGATTCCAGGCGTTCCCTCAACACGAAGAGCCCACTCGTTGAAAGTGTTTCCCCATCTTACTCCAAGGCTGATTCAGCAAAGTATGGCTGCCAGTCATCTTCAAAACTTTATTTAAATGAAAATAAGTTAACTGAAAATGACACACCAGACACTGAACATGTTTGTGACAAAAATGAGGAGGGTTTCTTTACTGATAGAGAAAATGAAGTAAGGAACCGAGCTCGGCTGCTGGTGAAAGAAAACCAAGAAATTGATACGAAAAGAAAACAAAAAAGGAGCCGAAATACTCCCTGGAAATCAGAGATCAGACATACACCTCTGGTAAGTGGTCCAAAAAGCCTTTTTGTCTTGTGGCTTGCCCACTCCAGTGAGATGAAACAAATGATTCAGACAAAAAGTCACGCTATGTCTGCTGTTTCAAATACTTATAAGAAAACCAAACCAATACAAGGCCAGCTCCAGAAGCCATTGCTTGCAGTTAACTGCGGTGCTAATAACTCTAAAATCATGGACCCCAAATTAGGAAATGTGAGTTCTTCCCCATCAAATGGTAGCAGAACAAAGTATATCTAAAAGAGTTCCACCAAGATATGCAAAGGTTTAAGAATGAGGTAGGCATGTTACAAGTAGAATTCCTGGCTTTGGAAAAAGAAAATTCAACTTCAAAAAGAGGTAGAGGTTCCTTTGCTGCTACTCTGGTTTTTCTCTTTATCAATCATCTCTTCCATTCTGATCCATATGTGATCTGATTTTCCACTTATGAAAATAGCTTATGTATAAAATGGGGATGATCTAAATATGTAATTGTGTAGAAACAGACTATTTCTGCCATCTAAATAACACGAATTCAGGGAAGTATTTTCCTGGGTTTGGTTCCTTAATCAACATAAGTGTCTGTGTCAGTCTTTCATATGAAGTGGGAAAGTAATTCAGCTGTGTGCCACGTGACCTTCTGAGCCAGAATGAACGCAAGTGAAATGGCTTAGGAAATATAATAAGCTCAAGGTTTGTTGGTTTGTTTGTTTTTAATCTATTGGCTTAAATATAAGTTGCATTTCCATAGAATGGGAAGGAAGCAGTGACTGAGAGAAGGGATATAAGCACACACTCTCACTAAACTGATCCATTCATTGTGCTTTAGTGAGTGTGGCTTTTGTGTCTTACTGATCACTGGACACTTAGAATTCCATCACGGCCACTCTGAGATATACTTAAGAACAAATACATGTGCTCCCACATATTCTTGAATCAACACTCTTGGGTGTTTCTGTTGAGTCAGACCCTTACATTGTATTATTTAATAAAATGTAGTAAGTTTTGACATGTATGATGTTATCATATAGGTAGTATGAACCCTCAGGAAAAAAAATCTGTATTTATCTCCAAAGGAGAAATCTTGAGTTTTGAGATGCACTGAATGGTTTTCTTCACTTCTAGTAATGGATTTTTTAAATGTGTGTGTGTGTTCTTTTGTGTGAGTGCAAAGAGTGTGAAAGGTAGACAGAAATCTGAAGGTGTTCTCCTTTAATAGAAAAAGGAGTTGAGCCCTGCCACCAGCTTTGCCAAAGTCACACTTTTAACTTATCTGATCAATTGGATGAATTTATTTGGTACTTTATTAGATTCAGTGTTAGAGAATTGTATCATCTCTTTTGACACCGTGAAATGCTGAAGATTGCTGCTTTAGGGGCTTTGGACAAATCACTTGACCTTTCTTGGTTGTGTTCCCATTATCAGTAGACAGTGGGGCTAAGGTAGATCACTCACTACTCCTATGCCCTCTAGCTATAAAATGGTCATGGTTATTGAATGTGAAATTGGGAATCATTATTCCTTTTCCAGAATTCCACACTAACTGGCAATTCATCAGTTTCACTCTGCTCCTTTCGGTAAACTTGGGTTTATATATTTATTAAACACCACTTTTTTGATACCCCAGGATCCAAATGAAACAAGAATTATAAAATGTAGTGGGGAAAGGATAGCCTTAGCACAGAAAGAAGATTGTTTCCTTTGTGTTACTGAAGCACCAAGGTGTGACATCTTCTAAGTCTGGCTGTTTAATACAAAATCTAGGTGGTAAAGACAGAAGAGGACAAATTTTATGACTTTGTCTTTTTATTTCTCTGTCTCTGCCATTCACATGCAGAAGAGTGGATGTAACAGCACAACATTAAGAAAGCCCTTTTAAAATTTTGGAAATTCTCTTTCTTTTCCTCAAACAGAAAGAAGCAGAATTTACAAACATTTCAATGTCTTCAAATGATAAAATTAAAGTAAGAACAAATATATTTTAATCAATAGAAATCAGGGCAAACTCTGAGTCAAATGATAAAATGAATGGAAAGAACAAGTCTTTATCATGAATAAAGTAATAATTACCTTTTGTATCAAACTTTCACTAAAGGTTAAAGTAGAAGAGAACAGGAACAAAAGTGGTGAACTGGAAGGATCAGAAACCATGTGTGATGGCAACTGTTATAAAGGACCAACTCAGCAGGAGGAAGAGGGGAGAAACTGATGACCAGCAGTTACCTGCTCTGCAGAAAGAAATTTCTGATAGGTAAGCGTATATCAGAATTCAATAGTAGATAATTATTATTTTCCTAGTATTGTTCAGAATTTCTTCCCAGACTCATCTCTGTACTTGCTTCCATGTATTTTGCACTCTTCCTTCCAGGTTCCAAGGACACTCTTAGATTCCAAATGCCTAATCTTTGTGCTCACATTCTAATCTCTTAGGTAGAATCATTTCCTCCTGTCTCTTTTGCTCATGACCTGCTTGTTTCCCCTCTTCTGTAAAGCCTTCCTTATGCTCACTTATTACTTTCCATATGTCAGCTCTTGCATATCACATTGTATCATAATTGTAAATCTGCCTTGAAGCAAGAATTTGTATTTCCTTGCCTATGGTTGGCACTTGATAACCATTTTGTGAATTATTAAATGACTGAAGATGGATAAGAGTTGGAATTTTTCAAAAATTGGTTTCTTAAAATTTATTAGTAGAATTATTTTTTAAAAATTGGCTTTTTTATGGATTGTTTTAAAGTAGCTCTCCTGGCTTGCCTATGAAGGAAGTAAAGAAGAATGAAAGTGGAAAACAGACATTAAAAGCATCTGTGACTTCACATGTATTTGAGAAGACTGCCTCACTGGCTGGTGGTCTCCTGCACATGAGTGACAACAGCATTTTAAGTGAAGGAGATCTAGGTCATGGCAGGGAAAGTCTACAAATTCTTTATCTCTAGGTGAAGACATATTGGCAGTGATTACCTTCTCTGGAAATAGAACAGCATCATATAGTGCAAAGGCCTAGGCAAGGTATTTCTCAACTATCAGAGGAACGCTGCCGAAAGGTTAAGATGAGGACAAGTGCCTTTGACCTAGAAGTCGTTTCAATAATACGTCCCCATGGAAGCCGGGCTGCAGTGAATCGGTCTAAACAGCCCCTTAGAGAACATTCACTGGGAAGGCAGGAGAGGACTGGGTGATAACTGAAGGGGGATGTGGGGCTCGTGGGGGTTCCCTTTCTTTTTTTTTTAATAATAAGATGGTAGTTTGTAGAGCATGTCTCTCTGCTGTTGGAATTGATTCCGTAGAAGAGATGATTTTCAGTTTAACCTTGTTTGCATTTCCGGTATAAGAAAGTGTATTGATTGTACTACATTATCTTTAAAAGATTCTAGTAAACGTCTATTCACATATAGTTGTTGTAAGGGCTTATTCATTGGTTCTGAAGCGTAATATTCTTACACAATTCAATATGCAGATAGTGACTTTAAAATTACACTATTGTACATAGATTTTTTTAAAATTGTATACTCATAATAACTATACACACACTTAGGCCATACTGAATAGGGTTTAATCATTCCTTGATGATTCTAGATATTATAGTGTCTTTGACAGTATCATCATGGGTGGCTATGGTTTTGTATGCTATTGTAAACTATCAGATTATATTAACTTAATATTTGTTTAGATTCTAGGAAGAAGGGGAAGATTTTGTTTATATACAATAGAATAATAAACTATTAACAGTCTATCACAGATGATTACTTTTGGATTACTAAGTTCTAAATTACAAAAGCCATCATTCCTGTACCAAAAGTGTCATTAACATGTTTTGTTTGCTCTATAAGGACATGTCAAATGCATGAACAAACAGCTGAATGGATAATGAATGCCCACTCATTAATTTCTTTAACAAAAGCAAATCTTTATTGAAAGTTGATTTCCAGTATTGCCTAGGTCTAAAGTCTTTTTATTTTTAAAAAATAGGTGTTAAGATTCAGAAATTATTATTACTATTATTTTAACTTTTTTGAGTCATAGTCATTTTACAACGTTGTGTCAAATTCCAGTGTAGAGCACAATTTTGCAGTTATACATGAACATACATATATTCATTGACACAATTTTTTTTTTTTGGTGTGAGCTACCATAAGTTCTTATATATATTTCCCTGTGCTGTACAGTATAATCTTGGTTATCTATTCTACATTTTGAAATCCCAGTCTGTCCCTTCCCACCCCCAGCCCCCTAGGCAACCACAAGTTTATATTCTATGTCTATAAGTCTGTTTCTGTTTTGAATTTTTGTTTTGTTTTGTTTTATTTTTAGATTCCACATATGAGTGATCTCATATGGTATTTTTCTTTCTCTTTCTGGCTTACTTCACTTAGAATCACATTCTCCAGGAACATCCATGTTGCTGCATATGGTGTTATGTTGTTGGTTTTTAGGGCTGAATAGTATTCTATTGTATAAATATACCACTTCTTCTTTATTCAGTCATCTGTTGGACATTTAGGCTGTTTCCATGCCTTGGCTATTGTAAATAGTGCTGCTAGAACATTGGGGTGCAGGTGTCATTTTGAAGTAGGGTTCCTTCTGGATATATGCCCCAGAAATTATTATTTATAACTATACCTAGACATAGAATAATAATAGAGATTCATTTACTATATTAGTTAAAAATACTTAAAATAAATATTACTTTCTTAGCATATTGTGAAATGCACGTATTGAAGCCAGATTGCCTGGGTTGGAATTCTGGGCAGACACAGGGGCTTTGGCAAGTGACTTAGCCTTTCTGTGCCTAATTTTCTTCCTGGGTAAAGTACCTAATGTATTACCTATTTCCCAGGATTGTTGAGAGGATTAAAATGTCTTTAAGACATGTAAAGTGCTGATAATAATGCATAGCAGTTGCGTACTAAGTCCTCGAGAAAGCTAATTCCATGATTATTAGAAAAGGGTTTCTTTCATATTAGGACTTAAGTAATACTTTCCAAATAGGTTTTAGTGCCTTAAATACCAGTTTTTATTGAAAATGACAACAACAGGAAAATCCTGGTATATTTTTTCCTATCAAATAATGCAAGTAACCTTATGTTCTTCCTTTTTCTTTGTTTGTCCACTTGATCTAAATTTAATACATTGTTAATAATATAATTGATATACTTTCTTTGTCCTTTAATGTTATGGTTTCCATTTTTGTTTAATCCCTTGTATTGAAAATTAATTATCAATGCAAAGATTTTATATAAAAAATAATAGGTTTACATATTTCTTGTATTTTCAATATTTAGTATTTGGCTGAAATGAATTGCTTTTTTTTTTTTTTTTAGGTCTTCAAAGAAAACATCTGCTAAAAAGGACAAGGTATAGAAAAATATTAATTATAAAAATATTATCCTTTAGTAAAACAATTTATAAAACATAGAGTGGAAAAACAGAAAATCCTCCTTTGTTGTAGAGACATTTACTTAAAAATAATTTGGAAACACTATTGATAAAATTAGCCTTTTGACAAAAATCAGTTCTTTCAAGAAGTGTCTGTGTTTTTGCTCTCATAAAAAGATGGATATTTATCACCTCAGTACACTGAGCATATTTTATAACTTTCTTGGAGACACTGTGAAATAGCATTATTTATTTGTAGGTCAAAGAGCAGGTGAATTCTGTGGGTGACCTCGATGACTTAACTCTGTCACCGGAAACAGCTTCCGAGGACTGCGAGTCGCCTTACCCTAATTATAAGAACACCCTGAGGCTAATCGAACGACTTGGCCTGGAGAGTAAAGGTAGGGCCCCTGTATGACTACAAAGCCTTTTGAAGTATCTCGCGGTAACGTGTGCACACCTAGTGCTGCCCCAGGGAGCGCGGGTACGTAACAGTCCGCTGCGTCTCAGAAACCTGCTTTGTGTTAAAGCAGAATCAGACGTGTTGTGCGCTGCCAGCCAGGGGCTGTGACCGTTCCCACTCCCTGTGCTGTCTGTTGACTCTGCCGCTCCTATGCCTTCACCCAAGGTCAGGTTATCACTACTTCCCTCCTAGAACACTGAAATCACCTCAGGACTTTTTTCTCCACCGTTCCACCTCCTGGAACCTTGGTCTACACCGCAACCGTGATTACTAGATAGTTTGTAAAATTCAGATTTTTGTTACCCCCTTGCTTAAAATCCAGCTACTGCTTCTCACATCTCCATGGTTAAAGGCCACAGTCCTCTGGATTCATCTTGTTTCATTTTATTACCCTTCTTTCCACATGAATTTTAGAATCAGATTGTCAATGTGCAAAAAAAAAAAAAAAGTCTGCTAGTGTCCTAGAAATTAGATGTAGATTATGTTGAATCTGTAGATTAATTTGGGGAGAATTGACTTCTTAACAATATGGAATTTGTAACCCTGAACAAATTTTATTTCTCCACTTATATAGGTCTTCCTTGATTTTCTCAGTAATATTTTAGAGTTTTTAGTGTCTGGGTCTTTCCGTCTTTCATGCGTTTACCTGTATTTCTTATTTTTCAGTGCGGTTGTAAGTAGTATATTTTTATTTGTTTGTTTGTTTTAAAATAATATAATTTAAATTTTAGTTTCTGATGATAGAAATACAGTTGATTTCTGTATACTGACTCTGTGCCCTCCAACCTGGCTGAGCCCATTGATTAGTTCTAGTAGCCTTTTTATGGATTGTCTCAGATTTTCTATGTAACCAAAGGTGGTCAAGCTTTTTCTTCTTTAAACTACTGTCTTACTAAAGATAGTCCATATTTAAGACATGCAGACAATAAATACGTTCTCTGTCACAGCTAATCAGCTCTGTCACTGTTATGACAAGAGTAGCCATAGACAATACAGAAGTTAATGGATGTGGCTGTATTTCAGTAAAACTTTATTTACCAAAGCAAGCAACCCAGCCCACAGGTTGGAGTTAGCTGACTCGCACCATGTAATCATATTCCCCGCTGATTAGCAGACAGTTTTACCTCTTCATTTCCCATCCAGATGTCTTTTGGTTCTTTATTTCGCCTGATTGCACTGGCTCCAGTACAGTGCTGAATAGAAGGAGTAAGAGAAGCCATTCCTGTCCAGTTCCCCTCCTTCTGGGAAAAGCGTTCCGTTTTTCACCATTGCGCATGGTGTCAGCTGTAGAGCTGGCACAGATCTTTGTCATAGTGAAGACGTTCCCTTAGTTCCCAGTTTGCTGGAAGTTTTTATCAGCAATAGATGTTAAGGTTTGGGAAGTGCCTCTTTTTATCCACTGACATGATCATATGATGTTTCTTTGTTAGTCTGTTAATATGATGAATAACATTAATTGATTTTTACGTGTTAATACAGCCCTGCATTCTTGGGATACACCTCACTTGGCCATGATGAATGATCCTGTATTGTTGGATTTGATTTGTTAATGTTTTGTTTAGAAATTTTACCTCCATTTTCATGACATTAGTTTTCTTTCTTGTAATACCTTTGTCTGGTTTTGGATTCAGGTTAATGCTAGTTTTGTAGAATGAGGACATATTTCTTCCTCTTCATTTTTTGAGGAGAATTTCTGTAGAATTGGTATTAAATTTTCCTAAAATATTGGGTAGAATTCACCAGTGTAACCATTGGGACTGGAATTTTCTTTGTGGTAAGGTCTGTAAATAGGACTTTCATTTTGGTTTTTAAGATATAGGGCTTTTTAGCTTATGTGTTCTTTCTTAATTGAGCTTTTGTAATTTCTCTGTTTCGAGGAATTTACCCACTTCATCTGAATTGTCAAATTTATTTACATAATGTTCACAATATTACTTTGTCATTCTTTTAATGTCTGCAGAGCTTAGAAGAATGTCTTCCACAGAATAGATGCTCAGTACCATCTGTTCAATGTATGGATGAGTGAATGCGAAATGCACAGTCCTTTATACACAAAAAATTACTCATTCATCTTATTTCTATTTGTGTTTTCTTCCTAATGCAGATTATGCTACCTTATTGAAAATTCAGAATGCAGTTCATTCATTCAGAAGCTTAATAGAATGTAAAGAATCTGACTGTGAACTACTTAGAGGAAAAGTTAAAAAAATGGAAAATAAGGTTAACAAGCTACAAAAAGAGCTTTTGGAAACAAGACAAATGAATTCACAGTTAGAACGTCAAAATGTGGCGTGGGAACGAGAGCTCTGCAGTATGAGGTACTGAATTCCTTAGATTTAAAGAAATATTTGAACTCTTTATATTTAATATGAAGATATGTAGGAGAAGACTTATGATTGCTCACTGAACTTTTGGGATTTTACAGGGGAGAAAATTTCATTAGTATTGTGGAATATGAGTCTCTTGGAAATAACACAGCAATATATATATATATATCTCCTCATTCTATATTTCTTTAAAAAAAGATCTTTGATCCTTATCTCCCAATTGTCCCCCAGAAAGTTTATATTACTTTACATTCCCACTTGCAGAATTATGAAATGAACAATTGTCTCAAGGCAGAAACTTTAAAAAATTATGCAGTTTTATTCTTGACATATGAATAGATGGACTAAAAACTAAAGTGGAAAGTGATTACTGGTTAATGTCTTCAGCTTCTCTTCATGCAGAGATAAGATCAGTTCAAAGGTGTATGCTGAAAGCACAGATTACTCTTTATTGTTTAATTACTTACTATGGATCCTGCCTTGTTTCCAAAGGGATTTAAAAATGATTTACTAAATAAATAATAGTCAACAAGGTAAGTTCAAAGTGTTGCAAAAGAAGAAACATAAAGTGTAGGGAGTCAGGTAGCGGACTCCCCAGCCTCGCCTTGGATTATGCTAATTAGGGGATCTGTGTTCTGGAAAAGACATCTGTGGATGTTACCTCCCACTGTAGATCATTTAGGAGTACCTGTAGTATTTCATGAAGTTGAAATTTTATTTCTCATGAACTTATAAACTTGTTTCTAAACAGCAACTTCTCTTAATAAGGAACTAAATTCTCTGTTCTAATAAAGGAGTTATTTATGGCTATGTGGGAAAAAAGGGGTAATTTTTAACTCATAACTTACTGAATAATTGCAAAATTTCTTTCCCACACTATTCACCAGAGTTACTCTTGACTGAAACTCAGTAGCATTATGTCTTTTCATTGCTACTTTTCAAATATATATATCTTTATGAAGAGATTGAAGTGAGGAATTTAAAATGTGAGACTTAGAAATGAAAAACAAAATGAGAACATAGACATTCCATTAGGGTAATAAACCGGCATGTGAAGAACCAGATCATAAAATGAACTTTTTAATTTCTAACAAAATTAATTTTCAGGGAGAAACAATACAATGAACAGGTTTTCCAGAAACAGCAACTTGAAAGCACTCTCCAACCACTAGAATTTGAACTGAAGAGTATAAGGAATAAACCGAGTCAGGTAAATTAGTCTTAGGAGAAAATTTCATATCTCTAACACTGTTTCATCAATAGTATTTATACTATTCTTTTGAATTGATCTATATTTTCATTTAAAGCAAATTTAAAAGTTATCTCATCCTAAATAGGAACTATGACATTTACAGCTTAACTTACTAATTTCTTGGTGTTCTTGGCATCTAGTAGATGCTCTGTGTCTTTTCTGAATGAAGGAATGGAAGGTAAATTGTTATATAATCAGAGCTAAGGCTCTTACTGAGGGGGTAGCTGTAAAGATTAGATATGAGATACAATTTTTAAGTGTAGTCAGATTTTTTCATTTTTTATTGTAAGCCTTCTGGGTTTGTTGTATTTCAGAGAAAGAAAAGCCTTTCCAGTTCTCAGCTTCTTAAACATTCTTCTGTGATTTCTTTTTTACTTTCATGGATTCACGGTCTTTAATTAAATTTTTGAACTTTTGGGGATTTCTGCTTGTATAAAGTTTGAGACTTGTATCCACCTTAAGTTTTTCCAATTGGATATCCAGTTATTGCAAACTTCTTATTGTATAAACTTAGAGATTAGTCTTTCACTTCAAAGGAAATTGTGATAAGTCAGCTTATTGAGTACAGTTCAAAGAGTAAGAGATGAGTCGTTTCACTTACAGGACACAATGAATTTTGAGGTGTCTGACCCAAAAGATAACGGCGAGGTGCTTCCTCCGCAACTTCCTGAAGCTGAAAGTCAATACCGTGGCCCAGAAATTGAGCTACATCCCAGGAGAGATGCTCTTAGACCAGTGACGGTATTAGAATGTGTGCATAGAGACCAAAGCCAAGCCCAGTGTTCAAACAAGGAAATTGAACCCTTGTATCGGCACAAACAAGGGAAAGTCAATAAATACGCTGCAAAGCAGGCATTCTTGGAGGACAGATTGTGTGAACTACAAAGTGAAAACATGTTGCTTCGACAGCAACTGGAAGTTGCTCAAAATGAAGCCAAAAGTAAAAAGACAATTAATATCCCAGAGCCGTTTCCAGATCATATGAGTAAAGCCGCGCGTAAACAACTTCTGATGCTGGAGGAAGGAAACAAGGAATTAATCAATGACTGCAAATGTGTAAAAGACAGAATGTATCAGTATGAAACTGACAGAGCAGAAATGCAAGTAAGTACCCAGAAACAGAACTAATTTTCAGACTTCCTCAAAGAAAATTCAAAGCAGTGTCCGATGAAAGCTAAATGTTGAAACTAGTTGAATGTTAAAAATGTGTGGACTATAAATATATACCCTGTAAAGCAGACTAAAAGCATATCTTGTATCCAGTAAACAAAAATTAGAACTGAGAGGTGCTTTACTTTGAGTAAATATGCCTTGTCGCCTGAAATTTTAAGAGATTAAGCTGTAAGTTGTTGACAGATACAGGCAGGTATTAGCAATTTAGTCTTATACTACCCAAATCATTTTAATCTTTCTGTCACCACATTTTAGTATCGTGATGAAGCAGATAAATGAAATGCTCATACCTAAAATGAGTAGTTTGAAATTAAGCTTCAGTTGTGTGAACAAAAAAAGTAAAAGAAAAGAGAGCGAGAGAGAGAGAGAAGGTTCAGTTGTGTGGATTACTTTGACAGTCAAATCCAGATTTCCCAGATGAACCGATGTGTAAATGCTGCATCTTGTAGTACTTTTCCTTCAGTAGCTTTTCATACATTTTTAGTTGATATAATTTTCTTTTTATTCATGTCAATTGGAATTAAATTCAGAAATATTTCCATCTCAAATCATGTATTGCTGTGACCTCTCCACTCCTTAAAGTCATCTACTTTTCATTCAGTCATAATTTGGGACTAATGTGAATTTTAGCAAAACTGTGTTTGCCTTAGTCTTCCCCCCATCTATTTATAATTTACTTTGAACATTTTTTCAAATAATCAGCTCACAATTCTCATTCCAAGGCTCAGTTACTGTCATTTGGATCTAAGTTTGTCCAGTACAGAGGAACTGGGGCGCTCTGTGCTGTACGAGTCTGGCAGTGGTGTCCCATTTTCAGACTGAGGAGAAGTGGCCAGAGTCCTGAGCGGCAGGAAGGCAGTGAGTGGGAGGGGTGGGGGGAGCTGTAGGAGCTGCAGTCCAGGAGGCAGGGGAGGCCAGGTTGTCTAGGGTCCCCAAAGGCCATTGGAATAACCTCATTTTTATTGTGAGATAGGAGTCTATTGGAAGGACTTAAGCACCAAATTGAATATGTGAACTCTGAACTTAAGCCTCTAATGAGAAAGAGAAAGAATGTTCCACAGTGTGGAATTTACCACCACTCATCCCACCCGCACACCCCTTTCTGTTTGAGACTTCAGTGGGGGTAAAGCTCAGCCACTTCCTGGGAGGGGCAGGGAATGGCTGGTGGGGCTGCACCCATTGTCTAAGTTAACTTACTGTCAATAAGGCAGGAGGGTCATGCCTTCTGTGTCTTTAACAAAAGTCAGTAAACAGGAATGTGTACCTATGGGTAAAAGAAGGCGAATTGATGTCTGTGGGGATAGTTCTCAAAGTCCATATGTTGGAGTTATATATTATTAATGTAACTTAATGATGAGGTGACTTAAAAATCAGTAACAGAGTTATCCTTTTAGGCCTGTGTGAGACGGCTTCAACAAGAGCTGACTGACACCCGAAAGAAAGTGTTCATGTTGGAAGCTTCCCTGGAGGTGACAACAGCACGTCATCAGACTAATGTCGAAAATAAGACACAGGATTTAGAGAGAAAATTACATCAAATTGCAGACCAAGTATGTATGAAATTGAGCACGTCAGCCGTGAATGTACAGCGCATGGTGTTATAGGACACTAGCTGTTCAGGGACAGCTTTCTTTTGCATCTTCATTATAATTACAGCTTTATTACCTTTATGATGCACTTGTTTCTTAAACTTTGACTCTCATTCTGCCATTTTTTATATATTTTTTTCTTACAATATTTATCCTTAGAGAAGTTGAAAATTATACATCTTTCCTCACAGACGTTAATTTTTTCCTATTAAACAGTATTTTTTGAGTGATCTCTCACCACAGTGAGGCAAGCTAGATAAAAATCAGAGGATAATGTTTCATGGCATGGTCCAGAAAATTGTCATGTCTCATCCTCACTTTTGTGAATGGATATAGAATCTGTGTGTATCGATTACATGGATTTCAGGATAACTTGTGCAGAAAAGTCATTACACAAACCAGTTGGAGTTAGGCATTGCCTTCATTTTCTTTTCATTTTAGACGTGTTGTAAAAGCATGGAGAAGTTCAGATCGTGTAGGTACACCCAAAATAGAGAATTAAGAAAATTTTCTAGATCCTGCCTTTGGATTTTTTTTTAACTTTATGGAGATATAATTCACATAATATAGGGGGGATTGTGTAACTCAACTGGTAGAGCACATGCTTAGGATACACATGGTCCTGGGTTCGATCCCCTGTGCCTCCTCTCAAAATAAATAAGTAAAACCGAAGAACTTTCCCCCACCAAAAAAAAAAAAAAAAATTCACGTATCATATAATTCACTCATTTAGGATGCATAGTTAGTATCTCCTAGTATAATCAGAGATGTGCAACTGTCACCACAATCAATTTTAGAACATTCCCATCACCCCAAAAAGAAAGCCTGCATCCCTTAGCCATCACCCCCAGCCCCCCATCTCCTTCAGCCCCCAGCAACCACCATTCTGATTTCTGTCTCTATTGATGTGCCTGTTCTGGGTGTTTCACATGAATGGAATCACATGCTGTGTGGTCCTTCATGATTAGCTTTTTTCATCTGACATAACGTCTTCAAGGTTCATCCATGTCATAGTGCTTGTCAGTATTTTCATTTCTGTTTACTGTCAAACATTACTCGGTTGTGGGGCTAAACCATTTATCCATCCGTCAGTTGATGGACCTTTGGCTTGCCTCTGCTTTTTAGCTATTGCTAATAATGCTGCTGTGAACATTTCTGTCCAAGTTTTCGTGTAAACATGTTTTCATTTCCTTGGGGAATAGACTTAAGAATGGAAATGCTGTCGTATGGGTCATATGGTAACTCTGTTTAACCTTTTGAGAAACTGCCATAGTGTTTTCCAGAGAGGCTGCACCATTTAACATTTTTATCAAAAGTATATCATTCTCCCAATTTGTATGCATTCCTGTCAAACTCGTCATTAGCTCTCCTGGTAGTTGTGAGTTGGCATCTCCTTGTGGTTATGATTTGCATTTTTCTGATGACTAAGAATGTTGGGGATCTTTTCATGTGCTTATCCATTTGTGTATCTTCTTTGAAGACCTGTCTGTTCAGGTTTTTGCCCATTGTAAAATTGGATTGTCTTTTTTGATTGAATTGTAAGAGTTCTTTTTGTATCCTGGGTGCAAATCTTTTATCAGATGTAGGATATTCTAGTGCTGTCTCCTATTTAGGAGCAAGCTTTTTCACCTTTTGACAGTGTCTTTTGAAGAGTAGAAGTTTTTAATCTTCATGAAGTTCAGTTAATCTATTACTGTCTTTTACTGTCCTATCTAAGAAACAAGTGCCTGATCCAGGCATGAAGACACACACCTGTGTTTTCTTCTAAGAATTTTGTAGTTTTAGCTCTTTCGAGTTAATTCTGATATATAGTATGAGGTAGAGGTCGAATTTTGTTCTTTTGCATGTGGATATCCAGTTGTCCCATACCATTTGTTAAAAAGACTATTGTTGTCCCATTCACTTAGTTAACACTTGTATTGAAAATTAATTGAACATAAATGTGAGGGTTTCTTTTAGATTCTCAGTGGTGATGCATTGATCTATGTCTGTCCTATGCCAGTACCAAGACAGATGTTATGAGAACACTTTCTGAGTCATGTTGCACATTACCAGTTGTTTTACATAAAAATAGAAAGTCGGTGTAGAGGAATGTCTGTAACTCTACTTCTGTGGAGATTTGCTGCTTTCTGAAGAAGCCTGTGGCCAGCTTATGCCTTGCTGACTCTGTGACATGACAGAAAGTAGGCTTGCAAAGATAAAGTCCATTCCTTCCCCCCACACCCCATTCAGACCTTTATTTTCTCACCCAGTACCTCCCACATCAATCAGGTTTCCATCAAATCATGGTCATGGGATCTGCTGACTCATTCTGCAATATACTTCATTATGTGGCACTCATTATAATTCATAGACTTATCCATAGGTTTCACTATCTAGAAGCAAAAGGTTAAGCCTGGAAAAGATGAATTCAACCTTCCTCTTTGGAAGCCTCTCTAACCCATCATCTTGTGGTTCACAGTGAAATTCTCTTTTGGCTTCATTCTTGTGTGTAATGCTTGTGCCGATCCTGCTCTTCATGTAGATCCTGCATTCTCAGCTCCCTGTGTCTACCTCCTTTTCCTTAACAAGAGAGAAGCCTAGCTGCATTCTATAGCTTAATGCATTATTGATGAAATAAATATTTCACCCCATCCAAGGAAAAATTTTCAAGAATACAACTGTTAAAAATCAGATAATATTCAATCAGTTTATCAGAAACAGATAACAGATTAGTAATTTGAATTTCAAAAATTCAAAGCCAATCTGTGTGATATGGAAAAGCATTGTGCTACAACATAAAGTGAAACAGTCTTACCTTCCCTTACAAACAAGCTTTAAGTATGGGAAAGGAAAAATTGGGTTTAATTTAAATACTGCCAAAGGACACTACATTTGTTTGACTACTGAGAAGATTAAAAATGGTTCCATAATATTTTATTTTCTCTCTGAGGAAAGGAAAATGAAGAGTGAGTGCCAGATTAGTAAGTTCTCAAAGCTGCCTGTCTCTTAGAGTTTCAGTTAATTGAAATGAGGTAAAAAGGCTGATTTCGGTAAACTATTTCTAGTTGTTTTTCAATTATTAGTCTTCAAATCATATGTCTCCTTGCCTACCAGTCTTCCTTATCCTCAAAGTTGAGGGGAAATAGTAAAAAGGCATACATGCCTATTTATAAGAAATTGTAATTGAAGGGAACTCTAAAAAACCTTCCTTCTCTCTAGTTCTTAGGTCTTTCTTTAAGTTATCTGCTTCTTCTCATCAGCACTTTGTCATTATGTTAATCTCAACGTTTATTACATTACAGTTTATAGGAGACCAATTTCTACTATATACAAGTTACATTTCTTATTATCTTTTCGCATCCATTTTTCTGTTTATCTGTTACTGCCTAACAAACTCCCCAAAGTTCAGTGGCTTAAACAAGCACTTATTTTGTTCACAATCTGCACTTAGGAAAAGTGTGGCCAAGACAGCTGGCCTCTCTTCCTCTCAGCTACAGGTGGGGCCGCTGGAAGGTGGGGGGCTGGAATCACTTGAAGCTTCATCCACTGATGTCTGGCAGTTGATGTTGGCAGTTGGCTGCAGCTCTGGTGGGGCAGGCAGTTGGGCCCCCTCCCCTGGAACACCTAAGCTGTCTCTGTGGCCTGAGCTTGCCCACAACATAAGACTGGGTTCCAGGGTTAAGAGTGAGGCAGAAGCTGAAATGCCTTTTCAAACATAACCCTGCCGTTCACCCAGTGCCACCTTCACTGTATTCTCTTCATTAGGAGCAAGTCACTTAAGGTTGGCCCATATTCCACCTTTTGTATGGAATTAATTTTGAAAATTTATGGAGACATTCAAAAACCAGCATAATCTACTCACTAGCCATAATGATTTCTTACTGCTTTCATATGAGAAACACCCTTATCCCTACTCAGTACCCCAGCAGGTCTTGCTCGCTGGGGTGTCAGGCTCAGGCTCCAGTCCAGGGTCTTACTTTACCATCTTCATCAGGTCCAGGTGGGGCTGAGGTTCCTGGGTGTGGTTTCTAGAGTACAGCCCCTTGGGTACACTCCTCTCAGTGCTGCAGCTTGAGGATAAGGAGGCTGGATATTTACCACCACACAAACTCCCTCACTCACAGTTGGAAGATGGGAGGCACACTGGTCCATAGCAGTTCTGAAATGCAGCCTGATGCTTGCTGCCGGCTCTTTGCTTAGGACTTAGTCCTAACCCTGGGAGGAATTCTCCTTCGCTGCCCTCTCTGAGCTCTTGGTTCTGTCCCTTTCCTGAGCAGTGACCTGTGTTTACAGCTGAGTAGTTCTCTCAAGCCAGCTTCCTCCTTGTAGACCTTCTAAGAAAAACCCAAAGACCTCTTCTCATTTTGCACTGTGTTGGTCCCTTTCAGTCCAAGCTAGCAGGCAGTGTTTTTGCTAGCACAGTTCTTTTTAAAACTTTGAGTCTCCTGTGAATTTTATCGGGGTTCATGCAATTGGAAAAGCTAACCTCAGAAGTCTTTTTGAGATAAGCTCTCCATCTTGGGCTCCCTGTGGAGCTGTTCTGGGACCATGCCTTTAAAACTCTTATGCTGTTAAGATCTTTAAAGGAATTTCAGGCAGCACCTTAAATCTTTCCAAGGTCTTAACAAAGTCTTGGCTTCACCTTTAGGCTGTGTTTTCCTGGCAGCACCCTAGATTTGACCTTAGCCTAGAATCCATTTCTCTGTTTACCCATTATGTGACCATTGGGCATGTGGCAGTTCTTTAAATGGGATACAGATATTTGAACCCAGTGAGTCCTGGTTCCTTTGTATTTAATAATCTTTTTGTTTGTTTGTTTTTGTTTATCTCTCTCATCAATTTTACTTTCGACCCTTTGGTAGCAAGAGTCCCGTTTCCTCTGGTTTCAGTGTCATTTTCTTCCCTGGCCTAGAAGCCTTTGTTCCCAGCCCTTCAAAGGCCCCCAGGCTTCCACTAACAGTCTCATGGACACTTTGGGTTTTCATTCTTACTCTTCTCTACATCTCTTCACGTTCCACCTACCTCCAGGTTCACAGGCATCCCCACATTTTTGTTTTTTTATTAATGGCTGCACCCCATTTTTAATATCAATATCTGTGCCAGTTATTTATTGCTAATAAGTTATATAATAACCCACCTCAAAACCCAGTGACTCAAAACAGCATTTGGCTGGTTCACAAACCTGCATTTAGACAAGGCTCAGTGGAGCCAGCTTATTTCTTCTGCACTTGGAATCAAGCGGGCCCTCGAATAATCTAAAGGCTTGTTCAAGCACATGTCTGGAAGTTGGAGCTGTCTTTGGTTAAGGACTTTCGCTGGGGCCATAGGCTGGGACAGCTGCGTGTAGAAAGACTCACTAGGTGGCCTGGGCTTCACAATGTGGTGGCTGGGTTCTAAGGGTGAGCCTCTCTACAGAGTGACAGTCAGAAGCTATTTAGCCTTAGAAATCACACAGCAGTGCCGCCACATTCTGTCCCCTAGAAACCAGGTGCCGAGGTCAGTCCATATTTCAGGGGAGGGAATTTCACAGAGGAAGTGTCAAGGAATTTGTAGAGATGTTTTACAACCACCACCTCTGCCTGCCTTGTCTTCCCAAATAACCCTCCTATCTGAAGCAAAGTAGTTCTTCCCAAGTCAGTGTCACTGAAATCCCAGCAAGATTTGTTTTGTTTTTGTTGAGTATGTTCTCTTGTTTTGTGGAGAGTAACAAGGGATTCCAAGAATTAAGGCTTCTTTGTTTGTTTAGAAAAATGTATGGGTCATCTTACTAAACCACTGCACTAGGAGATGGATTTCTCCTTAACTCTGCAAGTCATTCATTGCTCCTTGGAATGCAATTCAAACTAGCATAAAATATTTGTAGTTCAGAGAAAGGCTTATGGCATTAGAATCCATAGTTGTAAGATGTATTAATTGCAGTCTTATTTCCAAAGTTTTGTTTTGGGAGGGATTTATGAATTCAGCCCTGAGGAACTCAATATGATCTCCCTAAAGCTTTAAAAATCATGGAGAGTTAAGAGTTGGGGGAGGAAGGGGTAAGAGACTTTCTACTAAGAGGTGCCTTATAGCCATTTTATGTAGGAAAGACATGAAACAATTACAGAACAATAAGAGTTTAAATCAAGTACAAATATATAACAAAGATGATGATATAAACAATATATTTTTGTGACTCTTGGTGGTTTGAACTTTTTTCTTGATTTTCTGAGTAATATGTGTTTCTCCATTCCACAAAGTAGATACCATTTTATTGCAACTGAATTTATTTCAACGTTTGATGCTGGGCTAGAGTTAGGATGTTCTCAGTCTGCTAACCACATTACCAAACAATTTTACCTTCTTCATGCAGAATGCTGATCTTACAGCAAAGCTGCAATCGACAACTTCAGCCCTTCTCCATCTGAGTGCAGAAACTCAGCTCCTTCTAAAAGAGTTATTATCTACAAAAGGGATGCAAAAGAAATGTGAAACATTAGAGGAGGAGAAAAAGAAGTTGGAAGAAGAAGTAGTAAACCTCAAACGTCACCTAGAAGAGAACACAGTGGAACGCAGTCAAGTGGAGCAGTACAAACAGGAGATTGAAGAGCGAGCAAGACGGGATGTAGCAGAAAAATTGACAGAACTCAGTCAAGTCGTGCAGTGCAAGCGGGAGGCTGAAGAGCGAGCAAAACAGGATGTGGCAGGAATGTTGAAAGAACTCAGCCAGTTTTTACAGGTGAAGCACTGATCTCTAATGTGCTCTAATACACCTTGCTGCGAATTACAGTTTGGATGTATACATTTTATGTTTCCTCTACTTCCCATATGGCAGTTTGTTTTGTAGATTTCTGGAAGGAAGGCCGCATTTGTTACTCCCTTTAAATTATTCAATTTCCATCATTACTATCACTAAATTGATCTTTCAGAACACTTCTCACTAGAGAATCATTTTAAGGCAAATTGGTGTAAATCAAGACTCCTAGGAGGAAAAGAAAATATTGTGATTTAAATATTGTACCACACTCTTGGATTACTCTTAGGTTTTATTGTTCAATTTTTAAAATTTCAAGTTGATCCCATTATTCTTTGAACTATCACATTACATGAGTACTGATACGAGTGATTTAACTTCAATTTCATAATTCATATTTAATTCACTTGACATCGATGATGAGTACTTTAAAGTTCAGCTTTTTTACATTTAAAATTGCTGTCTGAATCATTGACTCAAAACTAAAGAGAACAAATACACTGTAATTACTCGGGCTATAATTATTTTTAAAACTGTATCCTTTTAATTTGCTTTAGACACAAGCAGCGTACGAAGAAAACTTGTTAAGAGAATATAAAAATGCTTCAATAAGTCAAATGAAGCATAAAATTAAATATCTGGAATCTGAACTGAAAAGTAAAACTTTTCAGTTAGATGCTGAGAAAAAAGAACTGGAAAAATACAGACAACTGTACCTCGAAGAGCCAGAAGATAGAACATCATGGGCAAGTCAATTACACTCGTAAGTGAAAACATACAATTTTAGAGAATAATTTAGGTCATTAATTTGCTTCTAAGGCATAATTTTTACTGAGCCAGGTTCATGTGGTGAGTAGCAAGTGAAAGCTGACTAGATAGTATAATTTTGGAAAATGATGTTAGCAAATGAACTCTCCTTTAAAATGTTAGTCCAGGGCAGTTTGCGTCTCCCTGTCTTTTGTTGCTTTTACATGACTTTATGTTTTATGTTTGCATATATTTAACCTGATCTAGTCTTTAAGCTGGGGGTTTTGCAAACTTTGTAATTTAGACAGCCATATTATCACAAAATTTCTAGCTGGAATTCCCATAAACAGAAATGTTAATGAGTTTAAAGTTAACTGTGTCTTGGAAGAGTACAATTTAAACCCAATGTGCTCCATTCTGGTGTTTGGTGAATTTACTTTCTTGATTGGGATATTTGGTATCACCACTAGTGGGCACCCTGAGACGAAGTACTATATCCTTCTAAGTTTGTCTCCGCTAGTAAAGGAATGCTTGGGGAATAGGGGGAAACTAACATAGGGGTGAAGGTCAGTGTAGTATTTCACAAAGTGGCTAAAAAGAATACGGTGGCCTGCCCGAGGGGGTGTGTGGAAGACAGAAAGGGCAGGTCCCTCCTCCGGTGCCTGAGTAACATTGTTGTAAGCTACAGGTCTCCCCGGTATCCAAAAGTAGAGTGTTCCTATGAAACTTGTCGGTGTAAAGCAAAGAGGCAGTTACCTTAGGACACATCTTGCTGGTGGATGCACAAAATAAATATGCATAAAGCACAGGAGCTCACAGACACAGTCCAAAGCCGAGGCGGCGTGAGGCCGGGATACTGAGTGTGGTTCTGGGGAAGGAGCTCGGTGGGGCCCCTCTTGCTGCTCGGGGTGCGTGTTGCCCTTCTGATGGCTCGGGCTAAAACAAACACCCAGCGCTATTCTGGCTTTTTGCTTTTTTTTTTTCATAAAAGTGAAAATGCGCTTGAGATTGTTTTTCGTTATGGAAAACAGGTTCTCATAATAGCGAAGTAACAAAGTGAGCTTTGGGAAATTGGGGGACACTTGAAATTGCCCCTGGCGCTGTCATAGTTTATTCCCATCACCGACTCTGCCATCTGGTGCCCCCCAGAGGTGGTGGCTCTAAACTGTTCCTCAGTGCCGCATGCTTAATTTCTCCCAGGTAATGAGTGAAATGTGTATAGAAGGGTGGTGAAAGCAAACACTTGATAATGGCTTTGAGGGATGGTTTATTTTTTATTTCTACACTGGTTTCTTGAGGGCAAGTATGTCTAGATGCAGCCGGTGCAGAAGGCAGAGGGGGTCCTCTGTGGAGGCATCTCCATCTCTGACTCTCCCCACTTTGAAGTACTTGTTAGTTAAGGGCCCCCCCAGGCGCATATATCCTTCTTTAGGACAGTTTTAAACTGTAATTGTTTACAGTAGGTCTGCGCTGACGTATTTTTGTTGTCAAAACACAGTTTAATGGGATAATCTGTTTACTATTATAGCAACTTTAAAAATACACATCACTTAGGAAAAAAATGATATAAATGAAATCTGTGTTTTGCAATCCTCACAGGATTAACGAGAGGCTGGTAGTGATGAACACTAAACTTCAGATGGCGGAAGAGTACAAGAGTTCTGTCCTCAAAGCTGTTCCTACAAGGCCTGCTGAAAAATTTCATGATAGCACAGAGCACAAATGGACTCTCACTCAAAGTACAAACTTCAGAATTTTTTCAGAACCTTCAACTAGCGTGAGTGATTGCTTGTTCAGGGTTAGTTATATTATCTTTTTTCCCCTGGGTTTCAGATTTCTGATATAATCCTTGTTTTTAATTTGATGAAATTCTGAGTTACTTATTTGACTTACACACACTAAGTAAAAGCCATAATTAATTGTGCTAATAAAGAAAGGAGACAGAAATTTTATAATTTTTTTAAGTCCCTGGACTTCTCATTTTCAAGACATACCTGTCATTAACTTTATTCAATAACTGCAACTAAACTGACAAACTTTAAACTTCTTAAAAAGCTCCATTTTAAATTCTATTTGAGAAATTAAGTATTATTGCCTAATAACTAGAGATATACTTTCCAATGTTTGGCTTAGTTTCTGATTGATTTTGGTTTGGCATTGGTTCGTAGTAATTTTCAAGTTTTGCCGCACCCCATTTTTTCTACCCCTAAGCATAAGTAAATGGCATCAAGATACTTAACCACATATGGATGTTTTTATTTAAAGGAATCCAAGATAAATTCTTTTTATGAATTCAATAAACTTGTAACACTAAAAAGATTAAGTTCTGTTTTTCAGTTTAAAATTTTTATCACTTTATTCTGTAAGAGCACATCCTTAATTGCTATTTTACTTATAGCATTTTTATTTTAATTGTTACAAAATGTCTTACTAACCAATTGTAGAACATTTCTGAATATGCAGTCAAGTAAAGCAAATATTTAAATTTTTAAAATGAAGTTCACTTATGTCTCTGTCTTGCCCTCAGCTGTAGAAATACTGACGTGGCAATGATAGGGAGCCTTTAAATTACAGCTAGTTTCCATTGTGTATCGTTATTGTTAAAAGAGCCATTTAAAGCAGTGCACGTTGGTTTATGGTTTGATGGTGTTTTCGTGATCTTCTTGATGCAGAGAAAGGTAGCATGGGCCCTTGTTAAGTGAGGTCTCAACCTGTTTTTTCTCACTTGGCTACATGTCAAAATAAAAGAAGAAAAAGCTCAGGTTTCATAGACAGTGTGGTGGGTAAATTGAGTCTAAGTGCTTCAGAGTCATGAAACTGGACTGCGTGGTATGAAACAAAATGCATGGCTAACACTTCTGTCAGTGGCTAAGCATGATGCAAACTTGAAATGTTCCCATTAGTTGTCACCAAATAATTGACAGTGTGTCAATTTACAGGATGATGGTGGAAGAGTGTGAGTGCAAAAGCAGTGCAGGAGAAAGCTCCTGAGGACAGTTTTTCCTTTAATGTTCTTGGTGGAAAGAGGTGTCTACTTTTTAGTACTTCTAGATAAGTTGGAAAATCATTTATTTTAAACTCAGTGTTGTAGTTCCAAGGTACACGTAGTTCTTCTGTGAGGCCATGGGGCTAAATCATGCTAGATGTAGCAAGGGAGATGAAAAGGCACTGCTCTGTCCAGATGCAAAGCCACGTCTTCACCACCACTACGGAGCACCTCAAAGGAGTTATTATACAGTTACTGTTTACAGAATTCTTAGTCAGACATACAGAAAGAAGGTGCCTTCTGGAATTGCTAGGGATGTAATGATTTCTGCTGGGAAAACATAAAGTAATGCTATGAGAGGTGTGAACATAGTGTTTAAAATGACAGGAAGGGATGGGTTTTTGGATGGGGCTCAACAAAACAACAGACTTCCACAGCTTTTCAGCTATGATTCCAGAAAGCAAAATGTTAAAAATGGCATTGGGATTGAATTTAACATTCTCCTTTATTTGCAAGGTTTTAACAGTTTGGACTCTTCCTACTGTGAAGTTCTAGCTTACTCAGCCTTTTTTTCTAACTTGATGGAAGTATTGCTCTAAGTCTGTGATTTCAGTCGTGCTGGTTGTTGAAGCAAGTTTTCTCCAGTTCATAACGCTTGGATTTATTGCCTCTCTTACTGCTACATGTAGTATAGCCTTGTCCCTTGACATCGTTGTGGTGGAAGCAGATGGACCCCATATCTATTTTGCTAATATTTACACTCAGATTTCACATTCTAGCTTATTTCTGGGATGTTCTGTCCTACATGTCAGAAGCAATTTTACAGTTTTAGTCAATTGTGTTATTTATTATATTATTATAGAATACAAAAAGTTACAATTAGCCTGAGCAGATACATCACTGTTAGATTTTCTTGCACATAGAATTTTTTTCTAAGAACTGAAAACTTAATTCCATACAATATTATAACAGACAGAATTTCTCTGTTTTAAAGATTTTTTTATGTTCAAGAGTTTTAAGTATTGGTGTGCCAAACATGAAGCATGGCCATAATAGTTAATAAATGTCCTTCAAATCTATTTTAAATAGGAAGCCTAAATTTTACATTGATTGATTTTGGGCTTTTGGTGTATCCTGACACTTTCAAACATTTTCTAATGATTTATTTAAGTAATTTTTAAATTTCTCAACTATCCATTCAGTTTAGCAACCGTTTTTCTAAATGGGATTATTCCAGTGCACCAGAGCTAAAACGATTAATATTCCTAAGACTTTAACTTTTTACATGACACAGCACTGCGTCTCAGCAGAATCTGGTCACGTTTCTTTTAAAAGTAGCCTTCCAAGGCAGGGGACATCCACTCTGAATTTTAATTCTAATCAAACTATCACAGTAGTTAAGCTCATTTCTCATAAGGCAGAGGCACAGTTTAATGACCTTGTTTCTGGTATCAGTTCTCTGCCCTGTGGACTCCCTCCTGCCCTCATTTCATTTTGTGTGAATGGACAAGTGAGGAAGCGTGTTATCTTTTGTAAGACAATCACTTAAATTCCTCCAGTTCTTTTTCTTTCATTCACTCTTTTCTCTATACATAATTTTTCAGCTCCTTGATCAACAAATTCTTTCTCATTTCTTTCCTCTGCAGTAAAATACATGTATTTAATAGTTACAAACTGACAATATAGCTTTGCAGAGGAAAAGATAGTAATCTTACTTTCAATTCATGTAAAAGTGTGATCCACATTTTGCATAGTGTTATATGAAATTATTTCAATAAAGGCTTCTCCCTTCATCTGTTCGGCATTACTCACTTCGCAGGACCTGCCTGGCAGTGTTGTCACGTTGCTGATTGCATAAGGCCTCTCTAGAATGCTCTTGTCAGACAGTGTTATGGAAAACAGTCTCTGAAAATATTGGCAAACGGTAGCCCAAAATTTTATCTTTGCCCCTAACACTTACAAAGGCCTCAGCTCTCGTGTTACTGATATCACCACAGTGTTTATTATGTCTGGTGGACTATTTTAGTCCCTGTTTAGTGAGCGGGTGACTTTTATAAGAAAGATTTTTAAAAGAACACTCTAGATGGGGACACTTGTAGTTTGAAGGGTCCCCACACATTTCATAATTAGATACATAGCTAATTAAATCAAGTTTCATAAATTTGGCCCTAATTTCTAGAACGGGATTAAAGTTACAGTTAAAGAATTCTGTATTGTTTTCCTTGTTTCTAAGTCTAGGAAGTTGTGAATCAGAAACCAAGTTTGAAAACTGGTGCTAGCCTCTCCTTTTCTTTTCTTCAAGCAGGTTTTCTGACATAAATGTCTTAGTCATATACAGAGAGCATCATCCATTTGTTTAATTTGTTTGCCAGTAGAATTTTCACTTGACATTATAACAGAACCCCTTTCTTCATTTTATGTATCTACGATTCTGTGTTAAAAACATATTTAGCATAGAACACACCTTAAAATTTTAGTTTTATAAAAGTGCAGGAATGGAAAGCTCATTTTAAGGAAAAGTCCATTAAAGTTAAAAACAAAAACTGAACATTTATGAAGGGCAGTTTTTCTGAGTAGTGCAAAGTGATGCATTCAGTGTAGAACATGACTTGAATTGTTTAAACTCTTTGTGCTAATAAGATTGGACATCACCCTCTGAGATTATGTGTCTCCGACAGGGCAGTGTTTACTGTGATTTCCATCAGGGGAATCTAAGCCTTACATATATATGTTCTCTATTATGTAAAATCAAAGTAAGTAGGAATTTATTTTATTTTATTCATGTGGTCATTTTTCTATTTAAGCAATCCCCAAATTAGGTGAAGTTTCTAAAAGAATTATTTAAAGGCCACATTTCATAAGCTAGCTCTCATTCTTCTGATAGTGTTTCTTGTTTAACTTAAACATTAAAATTAATATTTGACTTATTTCAGATGCACAAGAAGTTGGAAAATAACACAGCTAGAGAAGTAAAAGAAGGTATGTTGCCAACAGTCCTGAATTTAGACACTGATTTCTGAAATGCTCTGTAAACAGTAAATGGCACCACTTTCTGCTGTTTGAATAACAGATACTACGTTAAATTGTTTTCTTACACGTATCTAATGAAAACTGTGAAAGCACAATTTCATTCATAGTGATAAATATACTTATTGCTCACTTCTTCATCATGATCCATAGCTTTAAAAAAGAAGTCTGTGTTCTCTATTTCTGGCTGTACCCTTCCTCTCCTGCTGGCCCTGTGGGCCTGTCACCTACACATGGCTACAGTTCTCAGAACACATGGAGGTCATCAGCTTCTCGTGTTTCTGATAGTGACTGAGGCCAACAACCCCAGACTCAAGCAATCACAGTTAATGCAGCTGTCACCTGGTGGATGACAGTTACATTTCCTGTCATTCAGTTTCTCACTGGTTAACATTTTGCCCTCAGGAAAAACTCCAACTTCCTTAGCTTGGAAGAAAAACACCCACAATTTGGCTCTTGCCAAAATGTTCAGCCGCGTCTCCTCCCCTGCTCCGCCCTCTGCTCCAGAGTCTGGTCAGACTGCTTCCAGCTCCGCGGGTGACCTTCCTGCCTCTGCTCTGTGTGTCTGCTTGTTACCTCTCCCCCCCCACACAATTTCTCCTCCTCCTTCAGGTATCTGCTTACATATCACGGCCACCAAAGAGTGGACAGTATTGACACAAAGCTGGACGTCCCTTCTGAGTGTTCCAACTGTGCCCTCTTTTATACCTGTCATGGCACATATGTCTCTGTGCCAAAATTGCCTGTTCATCTATTTTTCCAGTTTACAGTGCATGATTTTTCAAGGTGGACTGTGACCTCTTCTTCTTGCGATTCCAGTGTTTATCACAGTGCCTTAGCACATGGCTGCTGAGTAAATGAATGAGTAATGAGAAAACCAGGAGCTCTGATCCTCAGCCACAAGAGCAGTTAATTCAAAGTGCAACCCTGGGCAAAGTGTAGAGTAGTAATCTTGGGTTTGTGTTGTAATCATATGTAGGTATTTTTCATTCTTCTTAAAATTTAGAAAAGTCTCAGCTTAAAAAAAAACTGACATTTAGTTACCTATGAAGTATTTTAAATAAGGAATCTAATTCCTTCATTTTCTTTCCAGCTACTACGAAACTTCAGTCTGAGTCCTACCGAACTCCTCGAGGATCTTCAAAAGAGTCAAGATTAATTGAAGATATGCTTTTGAAAGCATGTAAAGAATATGAGGAGGTTTTGAAGAGAAAGTATCTGTTATACGATGTTACAGAGGAACAGTAAACATTTACCTGCTGGGCTGTTTGTGTAAAACTTTAGTTATTTCCCTTTAAGTAAGATATAGACAATGTTTATTAAAGGAAAATATTTTTGTATTATATGTGCATGATTAAAACTCATGCACATATAATGTGGTATTTTAAGCCACATTTCTCTGCATCTCATTGACTTGTAAGCCGATTTTGGGAATAAAACCCAGCACTTTGGGGTATTACATACTCAAACTGAGCCCGGATGCCAGCTGTTTAAACAACACCCAACCACCCACCAAACTTCTCATTGATATTGAGCAGTGTTGATTGTTAGGTTTTTTGAATTTTCCAGTGTTAATCACTGTATATAGGCCTGAAGATTTAGATGGACAGCATTCGGATCTGGTGTGGCTGCTGTCAGCGTTCTGATGGATCACAACAATCGTTACAGTGCCATCAAACTTTCTATATGCTGCCTTAAACACTGATTCACAGCTATTTCCTCAAGGAGAAAGGAAACCTGCCTCAGGCTTTTCATCTTCTCCATTTATTTACTTACTTTTTGGAAACAGTCTTAAAATTAGAGACAAGTTCTGAGCACCAGACTCAAGCGGACATTGTCACAAAACTGTCACGTCTACCATTCATTCTCCTAAGGCAATATTTATCTTTCCTAATTGTCACTTGTTCTACCATTAGCGCCTTTTCTCTCCCCTCTCACCAAGAAGTCATTTGTTTTTCAAAAAATGCCTTTCTCCTTTTCCTGTCACTTATTAAATTGTATATAAGCCTCCAATTCTAGCCACCCCTTCCAATCACATTTCTTTGTGAACTCTTGCATGCATTCATATGTAATTTTTTTCTCACAGTAATTGGCTTTAGTCAATTTAATTTGCAGTCTCCCAATCACTGAACCTAAGAGAGTAAAGGAAATATTCTCCTTCTCAACAATTTCCAAGAGCTAAAATTTTAATAACTCCTACTTACATCCTTTATTCCCTTTTCTGTCCTTGCAGTGTACTTACTTGGCAAAACTCCCAATGACACAACTGACTGATTACCATTCTTCCCCCTTAAGTTCCCCCAGGCATCTAAGTGCTGCTGAAGAAAACCACACACTGCCCAGCGATCCTACTACTTTTATTTAGTTAATTTGCATCTTCTTCCTTCTCAGTGATGATTTCAAATTTCCCTCTCTGTAAACATCTCCCTGTTTCTTCCCTCTCACTTGAAACAGACAGTCTTACTTCCGAGGACAAACTTCCTGAAAGATTTGCCTGCTTCCCAATCAGCAGTCTGTCCCCACCCATCTGGTGTGTCTTCCCCTTCCTCCATCCCCACACAACGAGTCACTGATGACACCCACGTCTAAATCAAAGTGACACCTTTCCAGCCCTTGTCTAACTGAACTTCTCATGCCTCCAGGCATTCCATGTAACCAACATCTGTAACTGACCGCTGCCTGCAGCAACCTCTTCAGTCTTTAGCTGAATATGATGTTGAAGTTGAGGGCTTCAGCCTTCTTGGTGAGTTCACTCAGTTTTTCCCTGGCTGTCTCCCAGGGGTATAAACAGGAAGTACACGTGTTATTCAATTTTTGTTTATTTTTCTCCTGTTAATCTGCCTCATGTCAGTTTAAATGTTAGACCAGCCAGATGAACCTAGAAGGGTAGAGGACTACTCCCCGGCCCCGCCCCAGCACGAGCCTGTGCTCATTTACAGCTGGCGTGGGCGCTGCCTCGCCTGCAGGGAAGAGATCGATGGCAAACACTGCTATTCCTACAGCACTAGCCAGTGAGCTGAAGCTCACCTGAATGTCTTCCAGGCTGAGGTGGGGTCACTGATCCTGGCAGCAGAAGGCTGCCTTTGTGAAAGAAAAATAAAAATGGAGTCTGCATTGCTTGAGAGGGCTCTCTAAGGAGGTGTGACTTATGCACATCTCAGCGCACAGAGAATCCAACCCTGTGAGCATTCATTGCCTTAATGAAGTCATCTGGAACACCTGCCAGAAACTTAAGATACTCATTAAGCCCCAACCCGAAAATAACCTGTGATTCCTTAAGGAAAAGGTTTCCTGCCTGGCTCACATCAGTAACAGCCACAATTCTCGTCTGGCAACTTTTGACAACCTCTTGGCTTTTTGTCTTTATAAGCCCCTGACTCCCGTCCTTGAGACACTCAGTTTTACCCAAACCTGTGTCTCCCAAGTTGCAATTTATTTCTTCCAGTTTTATTGAGATATAATTGACATGCAGCACTGCATTATAAGTTTCAGGCATACAGCATAACGACTTCATTTACACATATCGTTACATGATGACCGCAATGTACTTTACTATAACTATGAACATAACTATACAGCTGTCACTGGGATATAGTAAAATGATTAGTCAGGGTTCTCCAAGGGGGAAATGAAAATAATAGGAGATTATCCAACTCTCTGTCTATCTGTCTGTCTAGCTTTCTATCATGTCTGAAATCTGTAGGGTGGGCCTGCAGCCTGGAAATTCAGGTAAGAGTTAATGTTGCAGTCTTGAGTCTGAATTCCAAGGGACCATAGTCTGGAGATTCAGAGTGGGTTTCCACGCTTCAGTCATGAAAAGAATTCCCTCCACTTTGGGGAGCCTCAGCCTTTCCTCTGAAGGCCTTCAGCTGATTGGATGAGGCCCATCAACATTATGGAGGGTAATCAGCTGTATTCAAAGGTACTGATTTAAATGCTAATCACACCTGAAATACATGTTCACAGAAACCTCTAAACTGGTGTTTGAACAAACAACTGGGCATCATAATCTAACCAAGAGATATTTATGAGGAGTTGGAGAGATTTGTTCTAAGGGGAGATAAAGATTTGTTCCAGCAGGAAGTAATTTGCTCAGCGCAGTTCTCGGTCAGCTTTGGGCACCTGATAATCATGAAGTCTGATCTGATTTTCCCAGCTTGTGACTCTTTGTGTCCAGCAGATGGCGCGAAATGACCAGTCAGAGCTCAGACGCACAGGCTTATCTTTGGGAACAGGTGCGATGTATTTATGTATAGCCAGCATCTTAAACAAACCACTCATGTTGTCTGTGACTCTTTTTCTCCATTTTACTGAGACATGTGGATCAAAATGCGAAGTTCACAGGAAAATGGTTGTCTTTCCTGGAATGTGGTCATATTGAGGAATAATGAAAATGTTAAGTCAAACACAGAGACAGCCTAGTAAAATGGCACCTAAACACAGGTGTGGGGAACTCGTGTGTGAGTGTGTGTGTGTGTGTGTGTGTGAGAACTTGTGCTTCTGAGAAAGATTAAACAGGAGTGGAACTGATGAAAAATACTTCAAATAAAGGTAAAGATAAAATATTGTAGAAAAACCTGTAAAGGGAATAAATTTGGAGAAATGAAAGAAAAAAGCCAACTCGAGTGCGTGTGAGACCGGGCTACGTGGATGGAGTGTTAACACGGGAACCCCTGGAGAAAGGATCCATGCGCCCCAATAACAGGAGACCTGAGCTCCAAGTGAAGACCATGTAAGTGGAGGATTAGGAAAAAGACACCAAACCATCTGCAACCAATTCAATGGGATCCTTTATTTTATGGGGCTCTTCACTTCATTGTCACATAGACTAGGAACGATCCACATTACACGCAGCGTGTGTTCCAGGAGGCAGGCTTGAAGCTGTAGGCACTGAAAAAGGAACCTCCCTACCATGAAAAATGAGAGAAGAAAATCACAAGGCTGGGTTGGAATAGTACCTAATAACAGGAGGTGCTGGTAAGGAATCTCTCTGCAAGGTTTGACAGGGAATTTTGCATTTTCCCCTAGACGTCAAACTGAAAAACAAAAACAAACCCTGCTTCTTCCTTCCAGGTCCACACTGAGTCACAAGACTATTATTCATTTGAACTTTTAAAATGCATGGGTTCCTATTTATGTATTCTTGGTTCAAAGTAAAAGGTGAAATATGTAAACAGAGGTAGTTTGCAGGCGGGCTGTGAATGGTCTTGAGTGCCATGCTGAGGAACGTCAACTTAATCCTGTCTGCAAAAAGAAACTGCTGGGGAAGGCTGCAAAATGACTTGGGGCTTAAAATCTTCCCCTGGACACCTCAAGGTTTAAAAATCCCACTCTGGAGATCCCATGGTGTAGAAATCCCATCCTGGTGTAGAGAATGGATGGGTATAGCAAACATATTGGAAACAGAGATGCTTTTTTCAGAAAGTGCAGAAGACATGTGTGAGAGCTGTAGTGGAGGGCATACAGAGAGGTGGCTGTATCTGAGAGACGGAGCAGCTAGAATCAATAACACTTGGTGAATTACTGGATGTGGTGATTAAGGGAGAAGAAGGAATCAAAGATGACTCAGATTTCCAGAGAGACCAACTAGCTGAAGGGCAAGGCTATTAGCCTAGATCAGGGACACGGGAAGAGGATAAGTTGGGGATGAGATAAGTTTTTTTCAATCTAAAATTTAAAGAATCTGTATTATGCGCCAGGGCTTTGCTGGTACTGAACATGCATCACACTTAATCTCAACAGCATTCTGATGGAAGTCTTGTCATCAACCCCATTTGACAAAGGAGGAGATGGAACCACAGAGAGGTTAAGTGCCTTGCTGTGGGCAGCCAGCTCTCTTGTGGCGGGGAGGCGGGCAGCAAGGGCTCTCGCTCTTTAACTGTGCCCACCTGTCTGAGATGAATTGTGAGCATGTTGAGGAGGTGGCGATCTGGGGCTATCTAATTGTTGGTATAAAATTGGCAGATGAAAATCTATTTCCTTTTATGCTTTGTTTTTATTTTCCTTCCATTTACATGTCAGTATTTATCAAGGCTTGACGTGGAGCCCCATGTTCTTTTCTTTGTATGTTGTATCCATTTTCATCCACACTTTCACACCCACGCACTGACTCCCGAGCACTGATCTCAGTCCTTGACAAACAGCTATTTATCTCCAGCTGCCTGTTAAGCATTTCTAATGGCATGACTGCTGCCATAAAAATATTTAATCCCTAACTGATGGTGTAGGGTCTAGTAACCAGCTGTGTCAACCTGGAACAGTCATATATCTTTTCAGATCTTCAGAGTTTTCTTGGCTGACAAGAGGTGGTTGGAAGTTGAGTATCTAGAGTACAAGGCCTTACAGCCTAGGAGAAGCCTTAGATACCTAAATATTGATAAAACCTCCTTACGCTGCCTAGGTTCCTGTAGTTCTAATTTGTGCTGTTCAATACAGTTTAAACTTAAATTCTATATAGTTAAAAACTCTCTTCCTCGGACTCACTAGCCATATTTAAATGCTCAGTTGTCATATTGTGACTAGCGGCTACCGTAACAAACAATGCTGACACAGAACATTTTTGTCATTACAGAATGTTATTCTGGATGGCTCTATAAATTAACCAAACATTGCATTTAAAGCCAAAACTATCTTCCTCTCCATTAGCTCAAACTTCATACTTCCTTTGTCTCATGTAGCATATGACACCACTGCTACGGGCTGAGTAGGGTCCCCTACCAACCCCGGCCCAGGTTCATATGATGAAGCTCTAGTCCCCCCACCACAATGTGACTGTATTTGAAGACAGAGCCTTTAGAGAGAGAATTACAGTTAAATGCGATCACAGCATGGGACCCTAATCCAATAGGGCTGGCTTCCTTATAAGAAGAGAAGGGACCCCGTCTCACAGCAAGGGCATAGCGGAAAGGCCAGGTGAGGACTCAGTGAGAAGGGAGCCACCTGTAAGCCAGGAACAAAGTTCTCACCAGAAACCATCCGTGATGGCACCTTGATCTTGAATTTTTGCATTTCAGAACTATGAGAAAATAAATGTCTTGTTTAAGCCACCCAGTCGGGCTTTCCATTATGAAAGCACAAGCAGGTTAATACAAATGTTCTCTAAGAGACCTGACCGGGTAGGAAGTCCAGGTATGAAGGAAAGAGTTGCCTCTGCTTCTGCCCACACCTCCATATCTAACCCTAACGCCTTTGTCTTCTCTTTTAAATTGATGTTTTCTTTTGCATTTGTCTTGAATATTCTCTTTCCATTTCCACCACTAACATTGCATCATCTCATGTTTGACATGCTGAGCTACGTGGCATCACTCTCCCCAACTACTACTTGCAATTTATAAATTAATCTCACTAAAAGATTGTTTTCAATAATATGTTAATTTTTGTCATCAAGCTTCAGAGGTTCTTGATGAACTCTAGGACAAAGCCCAAGCTTCCTATCTGAAGATTCATAGTGCGGCCCCTATCTACTCCTTTTTTAAAAAATTAGATATAATTGACATAAAACATATTAGTTTTAGATGCACAACATAATAATTCAGTATTTGTATACATTGTGAAACGATCACCACATAAGTCTGGTTGCCATCTTCCACCATTCTTAGTTATGAAAAACACACATTTTCTTAATGCCTCCCCCCCACGCAGTACGCACTCTGAACCAACTGATCCTCCGGCTCGTTTCTACACTTTGACAATCACCGACCTTGCTCCTTGCTCACGTGTCCTGTCCCAGGAGGCAAGTGGATCCTGCTCTATGTTCCGACTATTCCAACTCCTCATTGTCCATCACCCATCACCCCCAGCGCAGCCCACAACTCCCTCTCTTTCTTGGAAACTTGACTCGTCACTACCAGCAACAGAATCATAACAGAAATTACAATAAAAACAACTTACGGAATGATTACTGTCAGCCAGCGACTGTGCTTAGGAGTTTATTTTATGTACTTTTTCATAAAAACACTCTGCAATCAACATCACTGTCACCGATTTTAAATGGAAGAACTGAGGATCCTATTGCCCAAGTGAAGGCAAGCCTTAGCTTATCCCTCTTTGTTACACTCTCTCCTTAATGCTGATTTAGTGTTTGGTCCCAGAATAGTTGTCTTGTTTTCCCTACTAGCCTGGAAGCTTCCGAAGGCAAGTCCGCATCTAACACACTTCAATCAGGCATCAAAGCCGATCTCCAACTGTCCCGCTTTTCTCCCCACTTAGCTTTCTAAATCCCATCCCTGGAAGGCTGACATTCCTCACATATCAGCCTTAGGCTCGCTGCTCTTTCTTGCTCTATGCACTTTGCATTGTCACTACATGAGCTCTTGGCTCCACCACCAACTGTATGTGTGGTTCAGGCCCGCCTGGCCTACTCCTCTGGTAGAAAATACCTGTATGGAGAGAAAGGCTGGAATCCATCAGCAGCCGTAGAACTCTTTTGTGACCTCTGGCAGGGCCAACACTGGTAGGAGGATAGTGAGACCCTGAGGATGTGAACTTTAAGGAGATGCTCCCACAGGATTGTGGACTTGCTGACCCTGAACTTTCATGACCCTGAGGAAAAGTCTGCCCTTGACCTGTGGGGTCGGCCTAGGGAACATGCTTGGTACACCAACAGTGTTGGCTGTAGTCCTGTAGGTCTTTGGAATGTACTGTAATATACTACATTTTCCCTTGTTGTATAGTTAGTGCTATGCTGGGCTTTCCCTTTGTTACATGTTAAGTTTCTTGAGAACAGAAACTCAGTTATCTCTTTAAACCCTCCCCGCCAGTGCTTTATAACACACCAGCCACCCCCCCCCCAAAAAAAGTGGTTGCAATGTTGATTTGAATTCCCTCTTTTTTTGAACTATCCCTGCGGTGGAAGCCTATGAGAGCTCCCATTCCCTTTACCCCTATGAGTTACACCCTGGACCCAGAGAGATATCTATAAAAGATTTAGGGACTGCAGGGAGTCAATGGAGGAACAGGCACAGGAAGCAGCACTTAAAGAACTAGAGCCAGAACAGTGGTTCTCAGTGTGGTCCCTGGATCCACAGCCTCAGCCTGACCTGGGAACATGTTAGAAACGCAAGCTCCCAGGCCCCAGCCAGAAATACTGAGTCAAAAACTCTGGGAATGGGGGCCTTAGACCATGTCTTTATAAGCCCTTGAGTGATTCTAAGCTGAAGAATGATCAGGTAGTGAATCAACCTTAGGGCCACAAAGGATTTCTTGGAGTGAGCCAGAGGGAAGAAACTGTAACCTTAGAATATTAGTCTTGTTGAGTAGCAGCGCTGAGAGAGACTGACTGACCCTGGGGAATGCGCTTTTATTAAAGAAACAAATTGAAATCTGAGATGCTTTTGACACTAAAGAAAAGGGTTTCTTTTATAGACAGTTTCAACCTGTTCAATAGAAACTCAACGGAAAGGATCCTGAAGAGACTGATGTGTCAGGGGACACTCAGGATAGGACAAGCCAGCTCAGAGGAGAAGCGGATGTCAGAGCAGACACGGAAGCTCAGCGGGGAGCCAGAGCCTGGCACGGATACATGACTCTGTCCCCAGATGCAGAGAGTCTTCAGCTTGGTCCCTGTAAAGACACAGAGGAAATGGCAGAGTTTGAAAGCCTGGGAGGAAAGGATGTGTTTAAGACTGTGAGTTTCAGAGAGCATAAAATGACTCAAGAGGCAGGCTGCACTTAGGACTAGGAAACCAGTAATATTCATGCCAGGCTCATCCAGGTGGGGGAACTGGCTGTTCCCAGATATTAGGCCTTGTGTTAGTCAGGTTTTTCTGGAAAACAAGAGGGGGTGTGTGTTTGTCTGCATGTGTGTAGGGGGAGAGAGGGAGGGAGAGAGAGAAAGAGAGAGAGGGAGAAAGAGAGAGAATGAGAGTTTGATCTGTTGATTTTAAAGAATTGGTTCCCATGATTGTAAGAGGCTTTGTGAGTCCAAAATCTGATGGAATATGTTGGCAGGCTGGAGACTCCAGGAAGAGTTGCAGTTCAAGTCCAAAGACAGTCTACTGGCGGAATTCCTTCTTGCTGGGTTAGGGAGATGTAGGGTGGGGCTGGGGTCTTTGTTCTATTGAGCCCTTTGACTGATTAGATGAGGCCCACCTATATGATGGAGGGCAATCTGCTTTGCTCTAAGTCCATCAATTAAATATTCATCTTATTCAAAAAACACCCTCACAAGAAACATCAAGAACAACGTTTGACCAAATATCTGGACACCATAGCCCAGGCAAGTTGATATATAAAATTAACTACCATGGGCCTACATTCAGGACAGCTGCCTGCTAGCAGGCTGGTGGTCGTGGTGCGAGTGTCTGGTGCACTGCTACTGTGCTGAACAACTCAGAGGAGCAGAGATCCCAGTAAAGGGATGCACTACTTTCTTGGTGTTTGGCTCATTTCAATTTATAAGCTGGGTGTGTATAATACTCTAGTTAGAGGAAGGAATGAATTATATAAATTTCTATAAATAAATCAAGTGTTAATAATTCTTTAATTGTTTGAGACACCATATCTAAAATATTAAATTTTTATCCCCCTTTGCCATTCTCTTACTCAAGACTGTCCTAATTTTTAGATCCTCTACCTCAACATAATTTCATTGCTTTTCAGGCACTTCCTGATTACGCTTCCTCTGTTTTGACTCTATTTTCCTTGCCTTGTTTATTTCTTTATTGTCTATAAAAATTAACAGGCATTTGGACTATTCTAATTTTTTATTATTATGAATAACATTTCTATGAGCATTTATATGTAAGTGTTTTGATATATACGCCGGCTCATTTCTGTTGGGGCTATTCCTAAAAGAGACATACATGCAAGTATGCAATTTCATTAGACTATATAATACAAGTTTCTTCAGGCTCTGTCTGAGTATTCTAGGTGCTCTACATTTTCCACCAACACCTGGTAGTGTTAATCTTGCCATTCCAGTGGGTTTGAGGTGAATATTTAATTGTGGTTTTAATTTGCATTCTCTGAGTATTAATAAGTTTGAATTCCCTTTCATTTGTTTGCTGGCTATTTTGATATCTTTCGGGGGGTGGGAAGTACCCATTCAAATCTCTTACCCTTTTCTTTTTTTCTATTGGATTTTTCTATCTTCTTATTGATTTTTTGGTCTTTCTTTATGTATTTTTTATACAAATTCCTTTGTGGCTTATAGGCATTGTGTTTATCTTCCCTGAATTTGTGGCTTGACTTTTTACTCTAAATTGTATCCTTTGATAAACAGAAGATCTTAATTCGAATGTGGTCCAATTTATCAGTCTTTTTTTGTATGGTAAGTGCTTTTGTGTCTTGTTTAAGAAATCCTTCTTCAACCCCAAAGTAGTGGGGGCTTGGTTATGTTAGATACTCATAGAAATTTTATCTTTTATGACTCACATTAGATAAACTATCACTTGGAATTAATTGTATGTAAGGTATGAGGTAGTGTCAAGGTTAATTTTTTCCAGTGTGTTCCAGGTTGAGTTCCCTAGCAAACAGAATCTGGGACTCTAAGATTTGTGTGCAGAAGTTTTACTGGGGTAAACTTCTGAGAGGGAGTATACGGAGTTAGATGGGGTGGAGGGAGACTTAAGTTTGAGGATGCAGTTGCTTTCATGACCTAAGCTGTTCCCAAGGGGAACTCTTAAACTAGAATGGTCCTTGAGAGGCCAATCCAGGAAGGGTCAGGACTTTCCATACTTGCGTTGACCAGTCATTGATGTAGGAGTATCCTCAGGGAGAGAGAATCATCTTGGAAGAAGCTGCTTTCTTTGGCTATGGGAAATTCCCAGGAGGAGAGGCAGCTGTGAGCAGTGAGCAGCCATCTAACTCTCCCAGCTACCAGAACAATGAGTACCTCAGGCCTGAAAGGGCATCTGAGTAATCCAGGTGACTCGGTACCATTTATTGAGAAGAGTGTCCTATTCCCACTGTTCTGCAGTGCCACCTTTGTCATAGGTCAAGTGACCACATGCGTGGGTCTGACTTTTGAACTCTATTCTGTTCCATTGGTCTCTGCCAATCCTTGATGCAGTACCACGGTGTCATAATTACTGCAGATTTATCATAAGTTTTCATGTCTCGGACACTTTTTTTTCAAGATTGTTTTGGCTATTCTTGGCCCTTTGCAATGCTACTGTAGTCGTAGAACTAGTCCGTCAATGATCACACATACAAAATGTCTGCTTGGTTTTTGACTGGGTTTACACTGAATCTATGGCTTTAATTAGAGGATAACTGACATTTTAGAAACATGGAGTCTTGTAATTCACAAACTTGATCTATCCCTCCTCCTGTTTTGCCTTTAATTCCACTAAATAATATTTTATAGTTTTCTGTGTAGAGTCCTTGAAAATCTTTTCCCTTCCTTTTTTCTGATGCTGCTGTAAATTTAAAAAAAAAATTCACATTCGAACTATTTACACTGCTATAAAATTACAACTGATTTTTCTATATTGCCATTATATCTGGCAGCTTTCTTAAACTTATTTACTAGTTCAAATACTCAATCTGTAGGTTATTCTGAATTTCATACATGGATATTTATGTTGTCATTGAAAAATGACAGTTTTCTATCTTCTTTTCCACTACTTAACTCTTTTAATTTCTCTTCCTTATTTTAGGAACTCTGACTGAATGAAAATAAAATATCAGGTTTAAGAGCCATAGTAGGTAATTATAGCACAATTGAATTAACATTTTATTGAAGGACAGTTAAATTGGTCTTCTCTTTCCTATAAATAATGCTGCAGTGAGTATAATTTCACACATGCTTTTGTGCAGTTGCCTCATTCATTCATTAGAATGTATTCCTGGATTTTTTGGAATACTCAAATCAACAATTAAATCAAATGCACATAAAATATGTTTAAAATATTTTTATAACATGTATATGTGGTTACCAGACAACCATGCATTTTCTTAGTAACTTCTGCTTTGAGTTACAAGGGATCACATTGTTATGGAAAAAAGTGTAGGGTCTTCAAATGTACATTTAGAAAAAGAACTTTTGTGTGACATGAGTTTATATTCTCCTTTGTATGTGTGACTTAAGTTACTCTAACTTCCAAGGATTCATATGACCTTACTGTATTTTTATAAATCTCTTTCATAGTGTAAAAACTGCCTGATCTCTTGACCTAAAGAAAAATGCATTTTCCAAACATTTTCTTTTGATACTGCAAAAAGAAAGAAGAGAGAAAGGGGTGGGAGGGACAGAGTGAGAGAAAGAACAAAAGTGAGGGGAGTATGGATAAACTATTTGACACCTTAATTCCTACCTTGCCCACTGCCTCCAATTTCAAGGTAATAGACTAATTCATTGCCTCTTGGCCAGTAAAACAGGTGGAAAGCAGAACCATCTGTAGAATGTTCTGGCTTTGTTTGAAACAGTTTAATCCCACTGAGAACAATAATTCCCCAGAAAAAAGTTCCCCTCGTCTAGTGTTAGAAGAGGTTCATAATTTCAGAGACGTAGCGCCCCAGGTCCTGTTTACAGAAGATGCCTCAGGGAGGCAGCAAGATCTCATAGAGGAATATTGGCACAGAGATTACAACGGGATTCTCAGATAAAATACAGGACATCCAGTTAAGTATGAAATTCACATAGACAGTCTTTTTTTGTATAAGTATGTTCCAAATATTGCATGGAGCATACTTAAAAGACTGATTTGCTGTTTATCTGAAATTCAAATGTAATTGAGTGTCTTTTTTTTGTTGTTATTATTATTATTTTTGCTCAACTTGGCAACCCTAGATCGCAGGCACTTTAGAGCTCAGCTTTGCATCAGACAGGGATGCCTGAGGCCCACGTGTAGTGTGGCATGCGTCAGAGAGCCACCAGGTCTGGGTCTGCACAAACAGGGACAGCACATATCTTGGTACTAAGTGGAGATAAACAGACAACTGAGGACTAAGACCCTCCAATTGGTCACTGTGTGAAGCCTTCGAACCAGGGTCCAATCTGGTGTGGGATGGGTAGATTTTTCCAAAATGTCTGAGGCTGAATTTCTGATTTGATTGTTGAGATGAAATAGTCACATAAAATTATATTGTTCCCTAGGATATTTTAAAGCCATATTCCATTCACATCTGAGTTAGTAAACTGTCATTCTTACCTTGTGATGATGCAAAACCAAACCAGAAAAGTCTGGAGTTTCAAAATCTAGGTGATTCGTGTCTTAACTTTTTTTTTCCGCAATGGTCAGAGCTCTAGAAAAAGGTTTGTTTGAACCAGTCAGGAGTGGAACTAAGGATTCAGGGTGATGGCATGGTGATGACTACCTTTTTCTGCATCTGAAGATGTCCTCATGTGGTTGCCCTGTTGTCCCCGAGGTGCCTCTGAGTTGCAGAGGACAGGGTAGGAGGCAGAGATCTGCCCAGCTGGGACCTGCAGGGCGTGCACGCAGCTTATCCTGCCCACTCATGGGCAGCACTCCCGCAGCCACCTCAGAGCTGCACGACAGGAGTGGGAGATGCTAGTAAGTGTTGGTCACAAAGAAAGTGGCCATGACCAGAATCTGAAAACTCAAATGCAAACTCAACACAAACTCAAAAAACCTAGTGCAAATTAAAAAAAAAAACCAAATGAGTGCGGTTTCCCAGGGAGATCTGTGTGTAGGTGAAAACCACCCCCAAGGAGTACGTGTTGTTCGTTATGACAGCACTTTGACTCCAATTTGCACGTGGCTCTTGTGACCCTGGTGTGTTCAGCTGGACCATGAGCTTTTGCAAGGACCCCATTTGTCCCCAAGACTTTGAAGGCTAGTCTGAAGGCAGCCAGGCTGTTTCCTTGGCCATTTTCCTTCCTGGCTCACTTCCTAAACTTTAATGCCTTACCAATCCTACACTACCGCAATGCCTTACTTATTGACAGTAAGAAAATCAAGCAAAATTAAACCAAAACCCACAAAAGTCAAACCCAGCCAGGGAAAGATCATTCATGAGCAATAACTTAGAGATCTTGGAAAGACCCAGCATGGCCAGGCTCACCTGCCTTCTCACTGCTACTTTCCCCAGCTCCCCTCTGATTTCTTCACGACCTTTGATTGGAGGTTGTTTTAACTGATTTCTCCGTGTGAGGATGTTGGGGAGAAGAGGTGCTTTTCTCACTAAGAAGATCCTGGGACCGTATTTTTACTTCAGAGGCTCAAATGACAAGTTTAAATAAGGATAAAGAATCCAAAAGAGGAATTCAGGTAGGTACATTATGCAGAGACAAGATTTAAAAAAATATATATCCTCTTCACTCTTCACATATCTACTCATTAGCACTACAGCTCAGTTTTCTCCTGGTCCTTGTCCCAAATCTGCCACCATCCAAGGAGGAAGGGTGTGTGAGGGTGGGGGAAACCCAGCGTCCTCAATAGACGTTGTAATACAAAGCCAGTAAATTGGAGGTGAAAACTACTTCCTAATAATTTGCAGGAAGCTGTGTCCTGTTTTTTAGGAATTCACCAGTTCAGAACTCATTTGGCAGCACAGGGACCTATTTCTGGGCTTTTTTTTTTTTTTTTTTTTTTTTTTTTTAACCTAAGAACTACTCTTCCAATGACCTCTAGGTCAAATTTTAGAGACTAGTTTACTGATGATCAAGGAACTGGTATATGAAGTCTAAAATCCTCTGCCCTAGTATATGAAGTCTAAAATCCTCTGCCCGTATTTAAGAGGTACCCTGGGATCTGGACTTTCTCATTTCAATTCCTAGTATACTTGGAATGTGTTAAGTAGTAAAAAGCTTCACTTTAAGAAAATACTAGGAGTAAAGATTATTATTAGGTTGTACTGAAAATATGGCTATTTTTCCAGCTTGCTGATATATCTAGCTGTCCTCCCACCATCTCTCACTAACCAGCAGTTTGTTCCCACAGTATTTTGATGTTTGAACAAAGGCCCACCCTCCCCACTGCCCTCGCCAGGCAGGGCTTCTCTCTGCTGTTATCAGAGAGAGATCTGACCTGATAACTTTGACTTCTAAATGAACACTGAAATCAGACCCTCTGGGGCATCAAGCTGGTTTCTCCTTCCAGGTACTGTGGCACACCTTAAATCCTTCTTAAGGAAGGAGGACTGGAGCAGTACCCTGTGCCCTTCTGGCAGGAGAGAACCTCATGCACTTTATCTTTTCTCTTTCCCATCTCTTGTCTGAGGGAATCCCAGGAATAGCTAATATTGTCAAATATGTCAGTGGCTTCCTCTTTATATCTGGTCTTCAGGTGCCATAATTATCATAATATATATCATTAAATATGTCAGATTCAATTTGTGGTAAATCTTATCTCATTTCAATGTTACTATTTATTTGTGTTTTAAAATCCAGGAGAGTTTCATCTGGAACCAGGCTGTCCTGTCATTGATCCGAACTGGCTTTCTGGAGAATTACGTTGTGCCTCTGTGATCTTGCTGTGTACCCCGTGCTGGAAGCTTTGCTCCCTTCCCGGTGGGTATACACTTCTCATTTCCTCAGCCTTCTGTTCATGATTTGTGGATGAGGATGATGTTGGCTCCATCTGGAGAGTGGCTCAGCCAGTCTTTGAGAAGACACACTGGGGGCCTGGAAATAGTGCTCTGGACACAGACTGATAGGGATGAGAAGAAGGATCTGGACTCTTAGAAAGTGAAATCAAATTTCAGCCTGAAGTGGTTTGCATCAGAGATGAACAACTGTCATTCACACAGAGATCTAGTTGAAGGCAGGCACTGCCAATCTTTCTTGATCTCAAATACCTCCCCCAGAGGCCTGTCTGAGCACTGAAACTTTCCACAAGTAGATGGTTGGCTGTTGGGCTAAGTCAGCCAGAAAAGCTGACTGTGTTACTCAGGAAGAGTAGTAAGTTGGCAACTACTAGAACATTTGTACCATTGCTTTGCCAGATTCATCAGCCCAGAGAATTGCAAAGGGGGGGGCAGATAGCCTGTGGGGATAATTTATTTGGGGACAAGGCTATAGAAGCAATGAAAAGTGACAGTGATTTCTTTCCTTCCCTTCTGTTCCCTCACCTTTTCTTTCTTAAGCTCCTTTAATTGACCTCAGGACTTTGGCTTTACTGTCATCCTTTGTCCAATATGCTTTCATCATTAGTCAGTGCATGATCTGACTTATTTATTTAATTATTTTAAATAAGCAGTCATGAATCTAGTGCCCACCTCATTTTCAATGCCTTACTCCACCCATGGAGGTCAGCGATCTCCCTGAATCCTGTGTTCATAATTTCCTTGCATTTATTTTCATCTGTTTGAGAATAACACAATTCATTCACCTGTTCTCCTGTGGTTGAGCAGCTAGGTTTTTCTAGGGTTTTGCTGTTTTAACAGTGATGCTATTAACATTGTGGTAAATATCACAGGGTACACATGTGCAGAGTTTCTTCTGTGTATATATCAAGCGTGGAAGTACTAGACCATAGAGTAGGTGAATGTTTGACATTACTAGATAATCCTCAATTATTTTCTAAAACGATCATACTAATTTACATTTCTACCAGTAAAGCATAAAGGATTTTGTGGATCCACATCTCCTCCAACCTTCCCACATCTAGTGCCAATAACTTGGCATTACTGGACTTCAATTTTTGCCAATCTTATGGATTTACTTTGTGTGTCTCATGTTTTGTGTGTCTCATGCATTATCATGAGGTTGCACATTTTCTTTGTGTTTACTGCCCATATATGTTTCTTCCATTTTGAAATTTCTGTTCATGGCTTCTGCTCATTTTTCAATTGGGATATGAGTACTTTAAACTGGTACATAGGAAGAGTCATTTTTCTAAAAAAAATAATCTTTATTCTAAATTTAGGATTCTATTCCCAAATAGAGTTGGCACACATAATTTTATATATTATTATTCTTACTCTAGGATAATCTTCTTTGCATCTGAAATTCAGAGGATATTAATGGGCAACCATTTTCCTAACCTTCAAAAAATTATAATCCTGAATTCAACAATTTTCAGCTAACTCAACCATTGTCATCCTGCTTTTCCCATCCACTTCTAGTCCAAATCATCATCATCTCTTATTCTGACTAATGCAACAGGTTCCTAACTAGTTCCTCTCTGCTCTTGCCTTCCTCTGTCAGTCTGTATAGCAACCCCTATGATTTTGTTACTCCTGTCAAAACCCTCCCATGACTTGCAATTGCCCTTGTAATAAAACCAAAACTCATTGCCACAGTGCAAAAAGCTCTATGTGATTTGCTGGCTGCCTTCTCTTTTCCCTCATCTTTCCTTGACCTCTCCCAAGACAGAAATTTTTGCTGGTCCTGGGACAGACCAGGCTTGATACTGTTTCAGGGGTTTTATGATCATTATTTGCTGCTGGGGAAATTGTTCTCCTGGAAGTCATCCCATGTTTCACTTTTTTGTGTCATCCACCTTTCTACTCAAGGCCACTTAATCAGAGGTGATTTCCCTGACCTCCAGTCTCTATACACCTTTTTATCTCCCTTTATTTTTCCTCATAGTACTTATTCCAGCTGAATGTAAGCACCACGATGGCAGAAACTTGACGTGTTTCGTGCTGTATCACTTTTATCTGGAACAGTGTCTGGCACATAGTGGGACACCAACAGACACTTATTTGTTAAATAAAATAAAATAATAAATAATATAGATGAGAATGCTCCCCAGACCTTCTTCACTTGTCCACCTAGATGTTCACAGGTCACATTAAGTCAGCACATGTAAGTCATATCATGGGTTCTAAGCACTAAGATGATTCTAAATAGAATCAGAGGTTGATTCAAGAAAATCAAGTGAATTATGGAGAATACCTAGAGTTGGTAGTTCCTTTTTTTAGAAAAAAAAATTTATTGAAGTACATTTTACATATCACCCATTTCCAGTGTAAGATTCAATGATTTTAAATACTTTACTGAGCAGTACAGCTACTATCATCAGTTTTAGAACATTTTCATCCTCATCAGTAAGACCCCACATGCTCATTTATAGTTGGTTCTTATTCCCAGGCAACCACTAACCTATGTTTTTGTCTCTACACATTCGTCTTTTGTGGACATTTCATCTAGACACAATATGTGGTCTCTTGCATCCAGCACCTTTCACTTAACATCATGTTTTTGAGCTTTATCCCGTATGTTTATAGCGTATGTTGGCAATTTGTTCATTGTTATGGCTGAACAGTATTCTACTGTGTGGCTGAACCACACTGTGTCTATCCATCCACCAGTGGATAGACCTTTCAGTAGCTTCAGTTTCTAGACTTTGGCTATTATGAATAATTCCACTGTGAACATTCATGTGCATGTCTTTGTGTGGACACAATGTTTTCATTTCTCTTGGGCAAATACCTAGGAGTAGAATTGTGGGGTCTTAGAACAGTTTATATTGAACTCTTCTGAGAAACTGTTAACTTACTTTCCAAAGTGCCTGTGCCACGCCCACCAGAAATGCACAAAGGCTCCTGTTTTTCCACATCCTCACCAACATTTGTTAACATCTGTCTTATTTACTATAGCCCTTCTAGTGGGTGTGTAATGGTTTCTTGTGGTTTTAATTTTTATTTTCCTAAAGACTAATGATGTTGAGAATCTTTCTATGAACTTATTAGCCATGCATAGATATCCTCTTTGGAGAAATGTCTATTCAAATTGTTGGTAGTTTTTAAAGGTTTTAAAGGAGAGAAAACATATTTGTGGAAGTTTTCTCAATAGACAGAATTAACTTCTACAAAGGCAGACATAGGTCTGGAGTGTACAAATTACTTATAAAGGAATAGTGTAAACAGCACAGCTTTTTCAGAATGGAGGATCTCCAAAAGGTGGTGGAGGACTAGTGGGATGGGCTAAGAAAGTTGGTAAGTGGTCTTGAGTGGCAGGTTGAGAAATGCAGCAGGAGGGGAATGGTAGTAAAAAGAGACTAAATTTTGATGCGTAAAAGAAGTATTTGGGCTAAATATGTATGTACTAGTTTTCTTGTTTGTGGGGACATAACAGGATATATTCCTCAGTCTATTATAGAGCCGTAGGAAAAGAACAGATTCCAATTCCATTTGGTTCATCTGCCTATCCAGGCAGAATTAAATAGAACTCACTTCTGATACATGGATATAGTTTCTACTGAAGATCACAAATCATTCTTCAGTGAAGTTTATTCTCTTCTGCTCTTGGTTAATCCATTTCAATTAAAAACAAACTTGACATTCAGAAAAGCTTACTACTTTCTTATTTCTTTCTTGAATTTTAATTACATTTTAATTTTTATACTCTAAAATATCTGATTTGAGATATAAAAACAAACAGTTCAGTTACTTTTCATCACATTTGGTACTCATATACTGCAGATTCTGGAAAATTGTTTCTCTTTTTAGCCTTCTGTTCCCTAGTCTGCTTTTTCTATGCCATATATAAGAACTTGCTCATGAGGAACCCATTCCTCCCCAGACGCTGTGATAAATGATTACTGGAAGTCAGCCCCATCACTGAAGACCATTCATTGACACAGTGAACAAAATGAGCTGAAAGCTTCGTGTGCCTCAACTTCTCTAAAATTCTCTTATGTCTGAATAGGGGGCTGTTGGTAAAGACTAGGCAAAAATTTCCCCAAAACTATTGATTCTAAAGGGTACATCAAAAGGACAAGAAGAAATGATGTATATATGCTACAGGATTAGGGCTTCTGCCTCAGACCTACTTAAATGCTAGTACCAAAAGCAATCAAAAGAAGGCACTTCTAAGTAAACTTCAACTACCTCACAGGTATGGACGTTCTCTCTTCCCTTTCCTTGGGGACAATTCAGACTTACAGCTAATTTGTCACTGAGCACTTGATGTCTGTAAGAGGAAGAGAAAGAAGAAGAGGAGGAGAAATCAACTGACCAGAGATTAGATAGGAAATCTTAAATTTCTTTGTCTCCATGTTTTTGTTTTTGTTTCTTTTTTTTTTTTTTTTTAGGGCTAGCAGAGGTCTGGAGGAAGCATTTTTAAAAACTAGGCACACATAATATTACTGTCAAAATAAAATTACAGGTTTCCAAAACTATTTTGTACCTGGACTCATACTTAGGTTCATCATTTTCTTAGCCTGAAGGTATTTCTGGAACACATGCAGTGATTATCTTCTTTCACTACATTTGGTTGGCATATATTTCTGTGTTACGTTTCTTTGTTTTCCATTTCCATACAATCCTGACATTAAGATGATGTCTGAAATTTCAGTGATATCAACATTACTGGATTAATGTCTCTCAAGTTTTTTAAAATAGCAGCAAAAATTTTATAAGGAACTTGCTATCTAAACCTGTTCTTTTTAAGTTTGTTTGGATTTACAAATTCCTGCTATTCATCAATGAGGAACTGTCATTATATAGTGTCTCCTATGAGTACCTGGTCCTGGGCACTTAAAGAGCCCAACTTTCAAAAGCTCCTGTGTTCAGATGAAGAGCCAAGTCCTAAACTGATCATGAAGTAAGCCCCCATTATGCCTAAGGCAATATGCTGATGAAAACAACAGCATGAACTATAACAACATATAGATACACATGGGAGTGAGGTGCTTCCCTGCAGCAATGAAAGCAGACAATATTGAGCAAAGACAAATCCATCCATCTCCCATCTTTTGCTAGCCACAAAGTCTATTTTTCAGTAAATTTTGTTTCAGATTGTTCTGTTGTTCTTATTACTTAATACGAAAAACAGCCAATCCTTGCACTGAATGGAGTTGAGCTTTAACTAATTTGGTGTGATTTTTCCATGAGTGCCAGATCAGCCCCTTCCTCCACTGCTGAATGTCAGTCGGTGTCACGGGAAGTTGTTTGGGGAAATACGTGGCCTTAGCACACTCAGGATTTTCCCACATATATGCCATTTCCTGGTGTTTTCTTCCCTTGTGGTCAGAAAGTTGTTCAGGAGTCTTTAGTTTACAGAACTATATTGTGTGCATGGGAGCAGGGGGATTAGGGGAAATTAGCAATTTGGGTCAAAGTCCTAGATGACACTGTGTTTAGTGGTACCTAAAAATGCACTTCACTGGGGAGGCAAGAATAGCGCATGTCATGATTTCACAGTGAAAAGCAGAGATGACTGGAAAGAGGAATGCGGTCAGAAGTGATGCTGACAGGGAGGAAGAGTTTTAAGGGTAAACTGGAGGCAGATGAGAATAAACTGCTAAGCGAAAAAACATAAACATCTTGAGTAAGCTTTCTAAGTTGGAAATAAAAAATCAGAGAGTTTTTTCCTTAATAGATTTCAGGCATCTTTTCATCCCTTACTGTTGACTTTCTCCTTTTTTTGTATAAAAATGGATGGAAAAGTGTTACCAAAGAGTGACAGATTATAATGGTGAAAAGCACAGCTCAGAGCAGAGGTTCTCAAAGTATGACCCCTGGACCAGCAGTATCAACATCACGTGGGAATGTGTTAGGAATGCAGATTCCCAGGCCCTATTCCAGACCTACTGAGTCAGCAGTTTGGGGGCTAAGGCCACTAATTTGTGCTTTTGACAAAAGCGCTCCAGGTAAATCTAGTGTGTACCAACATTGGAGGACCACTGGTGTAGTGATGAAGGGTATGGTGTCTGGAGCCAGATGGCCGTATTACTTAGGGCAATTCATTTGCTTGTTTGTTTCTCATCTGTAAAATGGTACCAGCACCAAGCTCGCAGTGCAGCGATGGAGACTAAATAAGCAAAGTGTGTAAAACCCTTAGAAGCATGCTTGGCCACCGCAAGTGCTGTAGAAATGTTTAGAGGAGGAGGATGATTGATGGTGATGACGATGATGATAGGTGCTATTTTTTTTTTCCTTCACAGGCTTCATTTTACAGTTTATAGCAAGGCTTTGTGTTTACCAGGAGACCTTCTTTCCTAATATCTTAGAGTTATTTTCCATGGCTCAAGGCAGTTTTTCTCAGCATGTGCTCCTTGGACCATTTGCATCAAAATCACCTGTGGTGCTTATTAAAATGCAGATTCTTAACATCCCTCTAGACCCAAAGCGATGATCGGAATTCTCTAGTGATAATTCTGCATCCAGAAATTTCAAAACCAATGCCTTGGATAACAAGGACTGTGATCTTCATTTTGCAAACAGGCACATGAGGCACAGGGGTAGCATATGCGTAGGGAAATCCAGAATCTCAGTAAGACCGGGAATAAGAACTGGATTTCTGATTTTGTGTTATAGCAACAGGTTATGCAGCTTCTTTGTGGCTTTATTTGCTGTATCGAGAGTTTGATTTGGGTTGTGCCACTTTGTTTACTGAGACATAGCACTATTTAATCTAAAAATAACATTTACCTTATAAATCTAGAACTATCAAGAATGATGAGTTCCTGGAAAATACACCTGGACCATTATCCATCACTCAGTTAAAATTGGTTCAGTTGTGGCTATATCTAATACATCTCTCTTGTGTTACAGATGAAGCAAAAGGGCTCAGACAAGTTGAAAAAAACTGTCAAAAGTCACATGGCTAGATATCGGCAGAGCAGAAGAGCAGAGCTTGGTCTCCCAACTGCCAATCCAGTGTCCTTTCACCATATCCCACTGTCCTAATCCTTGCTGATCTCATGATTTAAAGCAGCACTTAAAATTTTTAAATAATTTTACCTATACTGCTCACATAAAATCTGCTCTAAGCAGTTTTTTTAACCTCCTTTAATTTCTTTTATTTAAAGATATGCTAGCATCACATTTTTTTTTATAATAGTGGTAAATCAATAATCTACTGACAACTAATAACTCAAAGCTCCATTGCATATTGCTTTTTCAACAGCATGAATCTGACTGTTCTAAAGCAATTAGATTGACTTTTGGGGCTGTGATGGAAATGCTTTGGGCCTTTTCACACAGTGCCTACAGGTCTTGTATATATTGTTCTATCACAGTCAAGCTCCCACATGGTGTTAATATGCATTTAGATAACATAGTTCTTAATTTGAGGCCACACAAGGGTATTTATCTGCTCTACAAATCACATCCATGTAATTGGTGGTGGTCAGGAGGTGCTAATCATGCCAGGATCACTTGATTACCTTATAAGATGATTTTCTTTTTGTCTCAATTATATGCACTTTTTATATGACAAATGAACTTTATCTTAATGCAGTCATCTTTCTCCATTCCTCTTTCCTTCTAAGAGTGGAATACTGGCAGTCTTAGTGCACTCGTACACGACTCCCTCTACCCAAGATTAGTTTCTTTTCATCTTACCTTTAGCTAGTTTGCTACTACTTACTTATTACCTAGTTAGCTACTCCTCAATCTTTAGGTCTCACTTCAAGTGTTAACTTCTCATTGAATTCTTTCTTTTTTTTATCTTTTTATGTAAGAATCTCCCTGCCCCCATACCATGCACTCTTTGTAACTTTACAGTGTTTATTTCTTCATGGCACTTATCACCATATGTAATTGTAAAAGTTATTTGTTTGCTTTTTTATTATCTCTCTATCCACCTAAGACACATATAAAGTCCGTGTGTCTATCAGGCAGATGTTTGTCCCTGTACTAAGCACAACACCTGATACGTAGTTCAATCAGCATTTGTGGAATGAATAATATGTCTGTGAGTTTGTGTGGAATTTTACAGTCTGCTTAGAGGGGTATGAGTATGTGTTATATCTTGGTCCCTTATAAAAACTTCTTTTGATTTATCTCCTTCAGGGATGGGCACTAACATAGACATAGGGTTGTCTACCTACTCAGTTAGCTTGACTCCTGACCCCCAAGAGCATTTGGACCGTAGTACCTTATTTTGAGTGGATCTATGTTGTCTAGAGCATCCTAGATCATGATGCACTATTTTCCAGAGCTTGAGTTCTGTGGTAGCCTCTGGCCACAGGTGGTTATTGAGCATGTGAAATGTGACTAGTGTGAAGTGCCATATGCTGTGAGTATAAAATACACACTGGATTTTGAAGATTTAGTACAAAAAAGATAGAATATCTCATTAATAATTGTTATATTGTTTAACTATTGAAATGACACATTAGGCTAAATAAAATATATTATTACATTTAATTTCATTTTTTTCTTTATACTTTTTAAATGTACTACTGGAACATTTAAGGTTACATGTATTGATCAAATTTGCGGCTCACATTATATTTCTATTGGGCAGTGATGTTCTAGACCTAACTAGTTCACCTCTATTGTTTGGCCATGCAGACTGAAGGTGACCCACTGAAGGGAATGCCAAAATTGCAAGAGCCTTTCATAGCCTGCTTCACTCTTGTTAGATGTGTGCTAGGGGAAGGGCTGGCACTTCTGGAGAGTGGCTCAGGTGCCATTTCAGGACTCCCTGAATGTCAAATCATGAGGCCCACATACAGTTCGTGTCCCAAGACACAGAAACTTTAAATGTCTTGCCAGTGGTCATATATGTTGCTTAAAATAATGCTGGGACCAGAACCCAGGTCTTTCAATAATACTGAGTCATTGAATTACTTACAGAAGCACCTACTAATAAAATTACATCTTCCTTTTAAAATGTAATACTAGAAAAATTTAAAAAATTGTTAATAAGTTATGCAGGCTTTCCAAAAACATCAATTAATAAAGAAATTACACTTCAGTCTTCAGATGATTAAATAGAGAGAAAATCATATTGTATACATTGATAAATTAAAGAAACAGAGATTCCTGTTATTATTGCCACATGTACTATAGTAGAGGATTAAAATGAGATGACCTTTATTTAGTAAAGGAGTATATGCTGCAAAGCAAAATTTAAAGAAGTCAAATATGAACATGAAACCTACTTGTAAATAAACACAAATCTAATCATGACTATTTGCATAGCTATAAAAACTCCCTTGGAGACCATACATTGCAGTTTGGAAAACTGATTGCTATGACTTATTCCAAAAGCCCTCACCACTGACATATCAGACTTCTCTTCTTAGGTAAGGAGAAGGATTTTTAAATAATTATCATCATCATCTTCTTCTTCTGGTTCATTCATTAATTTGGCAAACATTTATTTGGAATCTACTGTATGCCAGCCATCTGTGTGTTCTAGGTGCCCAAGATACTACGGTGACCAATGCAGACAAATCTTTGCTCTTTGGAGCTTACATTTCCATGCTTAGGTATTTTCTCAACAAGGAGAACAAAATAAAATGGCAAAGTAAATCTAAGCAGAGCTACCTTAAAATGCCACAGGTGACTTTTTTTTTTTTTTTTAAGTTGGGAATTGAAGTGAATTTGAGATTTTTCTATATGCTTTTCTTGGGGAATTTGAAAATGGAGGCGCATATGAAAGGTGCAAAGGCATAAAACACTACCTATCCAGCACTAATTAGTATTTCCAGAATGAAAATGTTAGAAGACACTCTTAAAGCTTCAAATAAAACAATGAGGCTGTGTTAAGGGATTTTCCAATCACTTTGGGGGGGGGGGGGGGCTTGGCATACCTATTCAGCTTTTCTTTCTTCAGCTGGGATACCCCAACCAGATGTTTCAGTTCTTACATCCACTAATGCTAGGAACTCCCAGTCAGAACGCCTTCCCTTCTCACTCAACACAGACTCACTCTCTTTCATTCTCTCACAGTCCGAGTCCTGACCCTGCCCATGTTGTCTCCCACATGTGCACACACTCTCACAGGTTCCCCTTCATCCCTTTCAGAGGTTCCTTAAATATGGCACTTTTTCTTAAAGTACAGCCTGTAGGTGTCTCCATTACTCCCTTATAGCTAAGACCTCGGCAAGCAGGGTTTAATCATTTCTTTAACCGACAACAAGGAGGAAGATTTGATAAGTTGCCTAAAATGAGCAGATGCTTGGGAGGACGTCTCCATCCTACGTCCCTCCCCTCCGATTTAAGTCTCCAATGAAACTACCTTCTCCCTCTTTTCCAGGCAAAAAAAAAGCTGCTTTAACTAAGCATGCAAGACGCCAGCACTCTCCTCCTCAGTACGCGCAAGTTTCCTTCCCTCTGAGCCAGCAAAGCTTTGCTTATCCCCTCACTCCCGCCCACCCTTCCCCCCGCCACTCGGGTTCTCGAATCATCAGGGAACGCGAGTGGGTTGAAAGAACTCAGCGCGGCTACACTCCGCGCCACCGCCTCCTCCGAGCCGCCGAGGGTTCGGCGCTGGACTCCCGCCCAGCCCAGCAAATGGCAGTCGGCTGATTGACAGCGAAGCCGGCCAAACAGGGAGCAAGACAACTCGAAACCGAAACCGCCCTACAAGGGTTTGGTTCCGGCCAAGCTGCCTCTTTAAACCGGCTTTCCTCCCGAGAGCACGGAGAGGCAGAAGTGCGGTTTGCGGCCAAACCTAAAGGCTCCAATTAGCCAGCTGACTGGCCCCCTCGGCTCAAGAGAGACAAAAGTCTTAACAGAAACCCTTGCTCTGTGGGACTCGCTGCTGCACTCGCGGTGCGGGTCCGTGTGCGCGCGTTCCGCGCCTTGGGGCGAAGCCAAAGAGGAGGAGCCACTGCCGGGAGGCGGGAACGACCTGGACGGGTGAGATGATGGAGCAGCGTCTTCGGCGGCCGAGGCGGCAAGCGGCGGCGGCGGCAGGGCAGCGGCGGCGGCAGGTTAGCGGCGGCGGCGGCGGCAGGGCAGCGGCGGCGGCGGCGGCAGGGCAGCGGCGGCGGCAAGCAGCAGCGGGGGCGGCAGGGAAACGGCAGCGGCAGGGCAGCAGCGGCGGCAAGCAGCGGCGGCGGCAGGGCGGCGGCAGGGCAGCGGCGGCGGCAGGGCAGCGGCGGCGGCAGATTGGCAGCGGCGGCGGCAGGTTAGCAGCGGCGGCAAGCAGCGGCGGAGGCAGGGCAGCGGCGGCGGCGGCGGCAGGGCAGTGACGGCGGCAGGGCAGCGGCGGGCGGCAAGCGGCTGCGGCAGGTTAGCAGCGGCGGCAAGTAGCAGCGGGGGCGGCAAGCAGCGGCGGCGGCAGCAGCGGCGGCGGCAGGTTAGCAGCGGGGGCAAGCAGCGGCGGGGGCAGGTTAGCAGCGGGGGCAAGCAGCGGCGGGGGCAGGGCAGCGGCAAGCTGCGGCGGCGGCAGGGCAGCAGCGGCGGCGGCAAGCGGCTGCGGCGGCAAGCGGCGGCGGCAGCAGGTTAGCGGTGGCGGCAGGTTAGCAGCGGCGGCAGTTTAGCGGCGGCGGCAGGGCAGCAGCGGCGGCGGCAAGCGGCGGCACAGGGCAGCGGCGGCGGCAGGGCAGCAGCGGCTCTCAAACACACCTCAATGAAAGCGGCGGTGGAAGCTGCTGAGCAGAAAGACTTAAGCAGGCTAACTATAGCTGGCGGCAGCGAGAGGGGATGTAACCTTTTCGGCTCAAGGCTGCGAGGTGCGTAACCCCGAGCGGACCCAATGCCAGCGTTGACACAGGTGATTTGATTTCCTGTGACGGTAGCTTAGTCAGCCAGGCGTATTTCGTAACATTTTTACTCTAAAGTCCTTTTGGACTAGGTGCCATCTGGAGGAGGGGCAAGACCCCTAGTAAAAGTCGTACTGTTGATAGGCTCACGATCAAAATTTTAAAAGTGACTCCTCCCGTTACCTCCTCTCCGCTCTGCGAGGCAGATGGGAGCCATGCAGATGGGAGCCATGGCTTACCCCTTACTCTTCTGCTTCCTGCTCGTTCATCTGGGATTGGGAGTTGTTGGCGCTAGCCGCGACCCTCCGGGTCGGCCGGATTCCCCTCGAGAGAGCACCCTGAGGGCGAAGCAGCACTCCCAACAGTGGGCTCGAGCCTCTGCCTCGGACGCCTCAGCTCCCTGGAGCCGCTCCACCGACGGCACCATCTTGGCGCAGAAACTTGCCGAGGAGGTGCCCATGGACGTGGCTTCTTACCTCTACACCGGGGACTCCCACCAGCTGAAGCGAGCCAACTGCTCCAGTCGCCACGAGTTGGCGGGCCTGCCGGGAAAGTCGCCTGCCCTAGCCAGCTCCCATCCCTCCTTGCACGGGGCGCTGGACACGCTGACACACGCCACCAACTTCCTCAATATGATGCTGCACAGCAATAAGTCGCGGGAACAGAACTTGCAGGATGATCTGGAGTGGTACCGGGCACTAGTGCGGAGCCTCCTGGAGGGTGAGCCCAGCATCTCCCAGGAAGCCATCACCTTCAGCATGGAGTTGCTGTCCGCGCCCGCCCTGCGGGTCTTCCTCCAGGCCACACGTGAGGAGAGTCGCATACTGCTCCAGGACCTGTCATCCTCGGCACACCACCTGGCCAACGCCATGCTGGCGACCGAGTGGTTCCACGGCCTCCGGCGCAAGTGGAGGACCCACTTACACCGCCGCGGCTCCAATCAGGGGCCCCGGGGCCTGGGCCATAGCTGGCGGCGCAGGGACGGGCTTAGCGGGGACAAGAGCCATGTCAACTGGTCCCCGCCTTATCTGGAGTGCGAGAACGGGAGTTACAAGCCCGGGTGGCTGGTCACTCTCTCCGCTGCTTTCTACAGGTTGCAGCCTAACCTGGTCCCGGAATTCAGGTAAGGAGGGAAAAAAGATAAAAGCAACGTCTTCCTTCTGGTTTTGTTGTCAGTTGAGCGTGTGGGGAAGGAATGCATGGCTGTGACACTTAACGCCTCCCACTCTCAAAGCAGAGACCCAGGCTGAGGGACACCCCAGGCAGGCGTATGTGCTTAGGGACAAGAAGCGCCCCGCGTTTGTCAGTTTCAAACGCTCTGTGAAAGCCGTTCTCTCAAGTCAGTTCCCCAGCAAGGGGCAAAGGACGGGCAGCTCTTGGTAGAGCTGAGATATGCTCTGTTTCTCTCTAACCCTCCGGAGATCAGAGAGAGGAGTTCCCCGACAGGGATGATGCATTGAAATCTGGTGAGCTCAGGGTACGCAGCAAGGTGCAGAGTGACAAGCCTCTCATGAGAGTGGAGAAGGGAGAGGGAGGAAAAAGAGTTCATCGTTTCTGCTACTTCAGGATAGCCTTTGCCTGCTTCCTCCTACATGTGTAGTTTGGGGGCGCCAGTTTGTTGTTAGTCAGTCACCAGAGTGCATAATGAAAACAGTGCAATCCCCTCAGCAGTTCTGTCTCCTCAGCGGTGAGTCAGTCTCACAGTATAGCTGTCCCCAGGATCCAGACTTTGCAATTTGGTCGCTGTGTTCCTTCTACTCATCTCCCTCCTTCCCCCAATCCATCTCCTATTCCTTGGTGCCCTCCTTCTCCTGCTTTCAGAGTTAGGCATGCCTAAGAGTTCTCCTGCCCTTCACATACAGGCAGTATATAAACAAACCTGGTTGAGTTATCCTAGGGAGATAGGGATCAGTTCTCGCTGAATTCAATTAGGGAGCTTGGAGGAAACAATAATAGTTCTGTATTTTCCTGCCTCAAGGTATAGCATTTGTGGGAAGGTGCAAAGTTGCAAATTAGCAGGTGGTAACTTATGCTCTGAGATGTGCCTGATCTTTGGGGTGAGGAACTCCTAAGAGCCCTTAAGAGTGACCGTGAACAGAAAGGAGAGCAGAAACTCCAAAGAGGGCCTGGGAGAGGGTATAGATTGGAATCCTCCTCAAATCCCAGTGGGAAGAAGGTTTTAGGGGTTGAGCTGCTTCTCTACCTCTTGGGAAACTGGGCAAAAGTGAGAAATGTGTGTGTGTGCGCTCGCGTTTTAATGCCCTTTTGGCACAAGGACAGGATGATGACTTGGTGAAAGATACCAGCAGGCGCACTGGGTGGCAAATGGGAGGAGTCAGAAAACTGGTTTGTCTTGGCACTGTCATTTACTGCTGAATGACCTCAAATAAGTTGCTTTATCTTTCTGGGCCTCAGCTACTTATCAAGTAAGGGAGTTAAACTAGATGGTCTCGAAGGAGCCATCCAGTTATAAAATTCTGCAGCTGTTAATACTGGCAATGCTTGAGAAGGCATAAATGAAAAGCAACCCCTTTCCTTCGATTCTGTAGGACCATATTAAATGTTTTTTTGTGTATGTGTGTCCTTCTATCTTTCACAAGGATCTTGTCTGAAACCAGCATAACTCTTTCCTACTTTTAAGAATAATCTCATTTCCTCCTGATTCCTGCAGGATCCTGTTAGTAAGAGCTGAGCCTAGCTTTGAATCTTTGCCATATTGTTTGTTCAGAAGAGGAAAGATCAGCAGATGTCATTTACTTCAGAAAATTGCCTTTGGCCTTCACATAAGCCTTTTCAGGGAGTCCCAGGTCCCAGGATTGAAAGATGGATCCTATCTATCTATCTATCTCTTACTAAATTATATTTTATGTTGTGCTCCATGCTAACTGCTTTGCATGCATTATCTTGATCAATCTTCACAACATTCTATGAAATTAGGTTTTATTAATTTCCCTATTTTACCGAAAAGGAACCTGAAGAACGGAGAGATTAAGTTTCTTTCCCAAGATCACAAAGCAGCTAAGTAGTAGAGCCAGGATTTGCGCTCATTTCATACTTTTAACCACTATGCTAACCTGTCTAATGAAGGTGTCCTGAGTGCTGCATGTATTATAGCTGCTGTGTAAAAATATATGTATTTTCAAGGGTCAGACAAGGGGCTGGGGATGAGAACCATTTATTTTCAGAAGTATTTCTCTTAAGGCTTAGAAAGTACAGGTCACCTAAATGAACTCAGGCCTTCTGCTAGCCAAGATAAAAGGCTGGAAACACAAGGGGTCTGAGGTTGTAAAGGCTCACATACCCCCTACCTAGTTCTTGGACTATGTTCAGAAAATAGTTTGTTTCTTGCTGAGTCTCTTTAAGTGCCCTCATAGTCATCGATGGTGTTTTTTGGCCAAGGCATGAAGCCAGGCCATTTAGTGTCTGGCTCTCTACAGAATCTGGCCCCTCCTGGCAGCATGCATGACCAGCAGAGTAAATGCTCTCCTGTGAGTGCTTCTGCCCATGTCCCGTGCCCCTCAGGTGCAGTATTGAGGATTCACACAGATGTTAATTATAGGAACTGGAAGAAATCCTAGGTCAGATGGTTCCTCCTGTTTCACAGATAAAGGAGCAGATCAGAAAGGTGGAGTGACTTGCCCAAAAATCACATATCAAGTTTTTAACAACAGAAATAGGATCCAGGCCTTCTGCCTCTGGTTCACACTATGCTTGCCATAAATAAATGCTTAAAGCACATTTCTGTGGCTCTCTGGACCTCTGCACACAACTTATGTTGGGGGCATAGTTTACTCTCTATCATCTTTTAGGACCAAAAAGAAAAAAAAAAGCCCATATAACACAGCTGTTGATTTTTTTTTAATTGAGATATAGTCAGTTTACAATGTTGTGTCAATTTCTGGTATACAACATAATTCAGTCATACATATACATACATATATTCATTTTCATATTTTTTATTATAGGTTACTACGATTCTAAATATAGTTCCCTGTGCTGTACAGTAGAAACTTGTTTATCTACTTTATATATAGTAGTTGTATCTGCAAATGTCACACTCCCAATTTACCCCTTCCTAATCTCGTCCCCAACTGGTAACCATAAGTTTGTTTTCTATGTCTGTGAGTCTGTTTCTGTTTTGTAAATAAGTTTGTCCTTTTTTTTTTTTTTTCAGATTCCACATACGTGATATCGTATGGTATTTTTCTTTCTCTTTCTGGCTTATTTCACTTACCATGACAATCTTAGGTTCATCCTTGTTGTTGCAAATGGCATTATTTTATTACTTTTTATGACTGAATTGTGTTCCATTGTATGAATATACCACAACTTCTTTATCCAGTCATCTGACAATGGACATTTAGGTTGTTTCCATCTTGGCTATTGTAAATAGTGTTGCTATGAATATTGGGGTGCAGGTATCTTTTTAAATTAAAGTTCCTTCTGGATATATGCCCAGGAGTGGGATTGCTGGATCATATGGAAAGTCTATTTTCAGTTTTTTTAAGGAATCTCGATACTGTTTTCCATAACAACTGCACCAAACTACATTCCTATCAATAGTGTAGAAGGGTTCCCTTTTCTCCACACCTCCTCTAGCATTTATCATTAGTGGACTTTTTAATGATGGCCATTCTGACTGATGTGAAGTGATACCTCATTGTAGTTCTGATTTGCATTTCTCTGATAATTAGCGATATTGAACATTTTTTCATGTGCCTACTAGCCATTTGTATGTCTTCCTTGGAGAACTGCTTGCTTAGGTCTTCTGCCCATTTCTGGATTGGATGGTTAGTCTTTTTATTAAGTTGTATGAGCTGTTTATACAGCTGCTGATTTTTTAAAAAATATTATATTGTTTACTTCAAACATTTAAGAAAAAATATTTCAATGTCTTTTCTGTCTCTTCAAACTCATAAAAGGCAAAGGTTTTTTATATTGTTGATGTTTTATCATCTAAGATGTGTATTCTAAAATTTTATAATGTAAGTGAATAGTATATGACAGGTATGGTAACAGGGTAAACCACAAATGAATTTTTGGGAAGCCATGGGAGCTCTTAATCATCATTTTAAATACACTTTGAATCTACAGAATGTTATTTGCAAAAATAAGGCTTTTAAACATCAGTATCAAAAAATCTATTGGTAATGATTTCCTTATGGAAGAAGAGAAGAAACTTTGTAGTTAAGATTTTCATTTAATTTCAGTGAATATTTCAGCTACAGTTTCCTCAGGTCTAGCATACAAGATTCAAGCATTTAAATTACATTTTATTTTTAGAGAGTATAAATCCAATACATGAAATTCAAAAGTAATGTGGAGAGCATGCTCAATTATCGTCTTATATTAATGCTCATCACTGTAAAACACCTCTCAGGATAAGTTTTATTCCCCTCTGTTTCAGAATGATACAAGTTTCTTAAATTCTAAGGCCTGGCATAAAACTCCCATTGGAAGAGAAATTTACTGCTCATTTCTTTTTCTTCCCCCCTAAAAGTGGCATTAGTTGCTTTACCTAAATGGCTCATGAGTCTTTTGTTATAGACTAAACAGTGTAAATATTTTAAGCCTCATCTTCCATTCCAGCAAAAAAAAAAAAAAGTGAGAGTAATAATTTAAGGTATACCCTAAGTTACTTTTATTTATCACATTAGGTTTGTGATGTCTTTGTAGAGTTTTCTTTAAAGTTAAGTCCTTTAGTTTTGCATATGAATTTTTCTGTGTGGAACTTAAAGTACTATGGAATTGGATCTCATTTTGCTAAACCATAGTTACCTTCCTGGTGGTGGCTGGAAATGTTCAGTGCCTAGGATGAATACAAGTGTTTGTTGAATTTAAATTAAGGTAAAGGAAACTTTGAGACTTAATTCTTACTTGATGAGCAGTAAGGGATTTTGGAATTCATTTTATGTCTTTCCTCTTCCCATTGCACAGTGAAGAAACAGACCCAAAGGGCTAAAGGAATTTGCTATGGTGGTGTAGCTCTTTGGGGTGTGTTAGAATTAAGACATTTATAGAACATCCATCCAGAACACATTCTCCTCAAGCACACATGGAACATAATGCAGGATAGATCACATGTTAGACCACAAAACAAGCCTTAATAAATTTAAGAAGACTGAAATCATATCAAGCAAGCCAGAATGGTATGAAACTAGAAATCAATTACCAGAAGAAATCAATTTCTAGAAGAAAACAGGAAAATTTACAGATATGTGGAGGTTAAATAACATGCTCCTGAACAACGAATCAGTCAACAAAGAAACTGAGAGAGACATTTTGAAGCATCTAGAGATAAGTGAAAATGGAGGTATAACATACCCACACTTATGGGACACAACAAATGAAGTTCTAACAGGGAAGTGAATAGTGATAAAGTCTTCCATTAAGAAACAATAAAAATCTTAAACAATCTAAGGTTATAGTTCAAGGAACTAGAAAAAGAACAAATTAAGCCTAAAGTCAGTAAAGGAAGGAGAGATAATGAGATCGGAACAGAAATACACAAAATAGACACTAACAAGGCAATGGAAGAGATGAAACTAAGGGTTGGTTATTCCTCCAAAGTTTAAAGGAGAGTACTGCAGGAGGGGTTGGGCAGTACTTACTAGTCTTTCTATAACCTAAGCTACTGATTAATGCTTACTGCAGCACTGTTTATACTACCAAAATATTAGAAATAACTTGTGTTCATTAATAGAAGAATAGATGAAATGTGGTATATTCATACAGTGGAATACTATGTAGTTGTTAAAAGGAATGAACTAAAGCTGCATGTACTAACATAGATAAATCACAGTGTTGTGCAAAAAAACCCCTAAACCAAGTTACAGAAAGATTACACACACACAAACACACACACAGGATACCACCATATAAAGTTGTTTTATCAACATGGAATATTATATTCTATAGAACTGATAGGTATATAAAAAAAAAGTAATAAAAGTATAAAATTACACACAGGAGTAATGATCACTACCTTTAGGATGGGAGAATTCTTTTAGAATTCTCTGAAGACAAGGGAAGGAAATCAGATTGGAGAGGTCTAAGATTTAGTATCTTATGTTGACTGGTGGGTACATGAATGTATTTTATTATCTAAGTCCTTTGTGTATAAGAACTATTTCAAAAAATGATCCCAAATTATTCACTAAAGAATTTTCAGCTTTAATAAGCTCTAGGGGGAAAAGCACTTAAATTTTCCTCTTTCTTGCCTCAATTTATCAGACTTTTTAAGGTATGGCTAAGTAGTTTGAAAAATATTTTCAATAATGGTATTAATCTCCAAATTAATGTGGTAGGCTTTATTAAGTTTAATAAAGCACTAAAAATTTTGACTTGAAAGCTTTCATCAATTTAATATACAAAACATTGTTAACAATAAAATAACTGACAGCAGAGGACATTAATCATTGTAAAAAAAAGCAAAACCTGTATATGGATACCTTACTCCATTTATTTTATGTTTGCTTTCAAAATTTACCTCATGAGCCAACATTCTGTATAATACTTCTTTTATAATAGCTAGTCGTTCTCCATCAATGCTATCGACCACAGGAATGATGAACTAGAAGTGAAAAAAAGAAAAAGGAAGAAAATTGAAGGGGATGTGAGGTGCTCTGCAAAACTACTCAAAATGCTAGAAGTACTTTCTGTGATGGCATCATCATCACTATAAAACGGTCTACTGCGTTTTCATCATCAGGAGTTTACATTATACTGAATCACATCAAGCAGCAAAATCCAAATGTTAATAAGAAAAATAACTCATAATTCAACAAATAAAAACCATGCCCAAGTTTATTTTCAAATGGTGATGCTTGAATGTATAATATACCCTAATATGTACTAAGATTTATTTTTAAATGCAGGTAATAAAAAGTAGTTTTTAAAAAGAAAGTCACAGTAATTTAAGTAACTTTCACTAAAACTTAAAAGTACTCTGTACTCATTCAAGCAATTGATAATTATGTTTAAGACACTCTCCTGCCTCTTAGAAAGAGGCTAGTTTCAAAGAAAAAAAAAGAAACACATTTAAAAAAAAAACTAATAAGACATTTTTACATGACAATATCAACAATAAAAGGGCAAGAAAAATATGCTAAGTATAAATATACTTGGGTGTTAAGAACATACTAAAGATGCAGATGAAATTAAAGACTGCAAAGAGAACAGGAGAAAGCTATTGGTAATGGTGTGTGTGAAAAAAGGTGAAGGTAATACATTAAAAATAATGTATCTTTGATAAGAAAAATAAGAAGGTAAAGTGAGAAAGGGCCCCTAAATGGAACATCTTATGCAGAAGAAAAAGCTAAGAAGTGAGATGAAGTGGTTTCAAGAGTTATAGGAGAGAAGTGATGTAAAAGAAATCGAGACAGGAAGGGTAGAATCAGATTATTCAGATGGCTTTAAAATTAGGGAAAGAGACAACTATAGGAACCTGTACATAAACTGAGAAAGGGCTGAGAATGATAAAAGAAAAGAAAATAGAAAGGATAAATATAAGAAACACGGCAAACTTTCTTATGGGGAGGTAACTATAAATTAATGAGAGGAAGGTGTCAGGAATTAATCAACAACTTTGACTCGCTGTATTAAAGTGGAGACATTTCAGCTTTTGAACGATCCCTCCATGTAAAGAATTGAAGAAGCAAGACCAGGGTGAACAAGGCGGTGGGAGAACCACCACACAGACGAGAGCCCTACAAGAGTCTGACTGCAAGTGCCATGTGCTATGCTGGTGGGCTTACATCAGAGGCCAAAGGTTCTTTGCAGTAATTTTGATATTCTTGTAGAAATGGTTTATTTAAAGAACATTTCCTGCAAATGGCATCAGTAATAATGTACCTCTTTCTGGATCCACGCAGAGTCTTCTAAAGTTCCAGCAATTTCAAAAACTACCACTTAGTAATGCTGTAAATATACGTGGATCAGCCAGAACCAACTTTTACCTATTCACCAAAGATAAATGTCCTTTTCACACTTGGAGCTAACTGTCAGCTTTGAAAACATTCCAACAGCTTTGCTGCAATGTTGTTCTTTCCTTATTCTCTAACAAATTTTAGTTTTGGGATGTTATTTTACTGCAGAAAGATATGTTAAACTAACCTATAACCATAAATATTAGCTTCCCAACTTATCTTCCCCCTGCAAATTAAAAAAAAAAAAAAAACTTAGTGCTCCCACATCTGCTGAACATCTATGACATGCCATCTTGGTGTGACCACTCGTGCACTGCCCTGGACTATATCTGCACATACACATATGCTATTACAGTATAAACCTAGAGGAATACATGGTTCTTTTTTTTAAAGGCAATTTATTCACTCAGAATTCCTTGCATCAGTACTCCACCTCCTCTGCACTCCCACCCCTCAAAAAACACTCAAGTTTTAAGAGGCTTCCATTTAGAAAAAATAATTAATTTTGTGTACCTCTTTGCAAAGAAAAATCGTAGACCCAAATGGGCATTAGTATTCCCAAGGACAAACCTCTCTCAATCACACTGCACAGTTTAAAACAAACAAACAAAAAAACCTACCTGTAAGAAATAAAAACAAAAGTAGAAGATATTCCAGATTTGTTGTCCAGGTTGACTGTGAACTAGGAAAATAAAATAAATGACAAGAGAACACTGGGGAGGGGCTGGCCTGCACATCCATTTGCTTTTCAATTAAACCAAAGTCCCCCCAAAATTGTGAATGCTCAATTTCATATTACTTAAAAATCCTGTATTAAATTACACTTATAATATTTTATTCCTCCCCTAACCAGGGTCTCTTATAAAGTTGTGAAAGGTTACATAGTTTGTTCCAGTGTCCGATTTCTCCAACAATGGAGCTCTAACAGTATCACCCTGAGGGGCCGCCGAGAGCAAGCCTGACTACAGGAAGCACTCCACTGATGACAGCCCCCGTTACTCCTGCCGCCTGCCCTTCTCTTCTACTTGAGGACCTCACATTCCTCACAAAAGAGAATCTTATTGAAAGGCAGTGTCGCTATGCCTTATGTCCAGTCTGTTTTCTGGGTTTACCCCTTGGTTGTTTTCATTCAACTTCAGAAGTACCTGTAGCGTACCTCAGTGTTTGTGTAATACGTGTTCCACGATGACCGCAGGGACTCCTGACCACCAATATCCCACGTGAGAAAATGAGTGTTCTTCATGACTGTTTCTTCAACATTGCTTCCTATGGTTGGAGATGTATGAACCACTTCATTCATTAAGCTGTTAAAAGACAGACACCATAAAAGCTCATCAATCCCGAGAACCTGAAGCACATTTTCCCTGTACTTTTATATGAATCAACCTTCCTTACTTGCATCAGTGATGGTAACCACTAGCAACAGAAATGGAACCCCGGAGAACATTTTTGCAAATACCTAGACAGAACAAATCCTGAAGGAAGGCTGGTTTTTTTGTTCTTTTAATGGAGTAAACTACAGGCTTGATCTGGATAGAAGGCAACTGTGAGGAGAAGTTGCATCTCTGTGGCCAAAATTCCAGTAGCCCCCGTGCCCTGTTACCGGCTAGAGCAGAACCAATGCCCCATCCTGAAAGAGCAGGTTTCCAGGTGACTGTCGTCGACTTGCAAAGTAGTCACCGTTGCACAGTAGGCTGTCTGTAATTCTGAAGACTATTTATGTGAGAAAACAGACCCAGCTGAGGCATAAAAATTACTGCATGCCTATTAACCGAAACTGCAGTCTTGAAAACACCTTGGGCAAATGAAAATGTACGTATTAGAATGCTGATGCTCCTATCACATGTATTATCAGAATCACCAGTGAAGCTACACTAATTAATTCAACAAATACATATTTACCTATAACACATCAGTACTGTGGTGGAAAAGCTTATAACTCTCTCTTGGGCTTTATATACATGTACATACATATTTTGAAGCTATGTGCAAAATTACTTCAACAGTGATGGCAGGTTTCTGAAATGTGATGTGATGTCTAAAGGTTAAGTCATATTAAAATACATCACGGCCAATGAATGAATGTTTTAAAAAAAAAAAAAAACACGTGGTTATTAAACTCTGAAACAACAAGCCAGAAGTTGGTAGCTTTCTGGCAAAATAGCTGAAAATACATGAAGAACTGGTTAAGTGAAAGCTCTCAGCTGCTACACTTAAGATGCGGCGCGGAGAGGTTAAGAGCCACACGATGGTGCGCGGCATTTAGTAACTATTCGTTACAACGTAGGGACACAGATTCATTTCCATTGCTTAACAAGGATCATTTCTTTGGAACCGAAGATAATGGGAGGTCATCTGACAAGGGGGTTGATGGCCTGTTAAAATTTCCTTAAAGTATTAAAGTATTTCTCTAAAAGGCTCAAGCCTCTTCCTATTGCAAGCTACTAACGCAGTTATTTTCAGGGGCGATCTTCATTTCTGGTGAGTTGCCAAGCCTGGAAATGTTTTAAACTTCCAGAGCTATTAGGCAGGAGAGTAGCAGAAACTTCCTGGATAGGCATCTGTCTGGCCACATGCACCTCAGAGTGGGAAGACCTAAGTGAAACGCACTTTATCCCTTCATTCCAGCGGGAGAATTTGTGCTTCACTTAGTTTTAGTTTAATATTAATTCTTTCTTTCAAGGCTGGAAAAAGACGCATGTTTTTGAAGGCTGTAGCAAACATACAACAGTTTACCCTATTCACTTTTTAATAAATTTTGTGTCTGCTAGAAGACAAAACTACGTGTCTTAAGTTTTCCCACTATAATGGTATCTCATTCTAATTATACAAAATTAACTCCAATAACTAAAATAACAAAAACCTTAATTAAACCCACATACTTACAATTGATAAAGAATGGTGGTCTTCCCTGCGTTATCCAGTCCCACTATGATTACTTTGTGTTCTACAAAGAGAAAGCAAATCATAAATAGTTAACATTGCTGCATACTTCAATTACGTGCTTCCAACAATGATTATTAGTTAGCTCTCTAATGAGAATCATTCACTGGATATTTATGCCTGGATTAAGATATGGAAAGAGAGCTTTATGATATCAAGGCTACCTGCCTTAAGTGAGACAATCTAGTATGATATTCTTTTCCATCTCTTATAAATAAAAGAATGTGGGAGATGAGTTAGAGAAGCACAAGAGGACTGCATCACTTATACTGAGTTTGGGGGGGAAAGCCAAGACATTAAGGACTTAAAATGTTAAGTACAAAGAAATAAAATGTTTTACACACCTGTTTGCCCTCTACCAATCAAATTAGCTTTTTATCAAGTTTTTAAATCCAAACACCTGGATGTTTTCCCCACTTACATGTACCAAGATTTTTTTTTTCCACTAAAAAAAAAAAAAAAAAAAAATGCAACTGAAAGCATAAAACTGAAGTTTTCCCTGTCAATAACAGGCACGTAATTTCAACCAGTTTTCATTCCTTCCATGAATTTATGGATAAATAAGCAATTACAAAAGAAAATAAAAACAAAAAAATCTCTTCAGTTCCCTCCTCCGTTCTGCTGCTGTGCACTAAAAACAAGCCACTTGTTTCTTAAGGATTTTTAACGCCTGTCTAATGAGTCTGTTAAGTGGGAGATGTTCTGAAACCTCCTTAGAACAGTCCAGATATCTTCTTTTCTAGATTTGAACCTATCTATACAGAATATTTTGAAGATTCCTCCTCCCCAGGGCAGAATGCTTAAAAAGCTACCAGTGAACCTCAACAGGGTATGTAAGGAAGTCACATAAACCTTCACACAATCAGCTGATTTGTGGTGAATGATCTGACACATTTCACAGCAGAACCCTGCTGCTCTTGTTAACCTCTGAAGAATGTCAAAATCCTGATTATACATCTCATCAAGTATTAGCTGATATTCCTACCCTAAAGTGTCCATACGCATCAGTCAAAAAAAGGGGCCATAATTCACAGACAAGTTCTCACGTGGTCACTTTGGACATCTTATTTCACTACAAATCTCTTCTCAGAGACCAAGCTGCACCTCTCCTCCCAGCAAAGGTCTGAGAAGAGTTATTTCCAGTGTTACTCATGGATGTATCTCCAGAGCCAGACACAAAGCATGTTTGTTTATATTAAATGAAGGAAAAGGTCCAATCACAGAGCTTTGGTTTAATTTTGACCAAGTGTTTGCACACAAGTTTCTCTACAGGCTTGGCTGTGGTGTTTATTCTCCTGGATTTCCTTAAAAGCTGGCTCATATATTTTTGTAAGCAAGGAATAAAGACTATACAGGATGAGGCTTCAAAAGAAAATCAGTAAGCACACTTGCTTGTAGACAAATATGGGTAAAATGGCTATCAAGAAAAATGATGAAGTGGGGAGGGGTTATAGCTCAGTGGTAGAGCACATGCTTAGCAAGTAGGAGGTCCTGGGATCAATCCCCAGTACCTCCTCTAAAAATAAACAAACCTAATTACCTCCCCCCCCCCACCAAAAAGAAGAAAGAAAAATGATGAAAAAGGAATTTTAAAAAATTAAGTGAAAGAAAAAAATCAAAGAAAAAAAGTTTACCCTCTTACTGACACCCCCCCCCTTTTTTTTTAACAACTCATTTTGAAATTTTAGTACAGAATACCAAACAATGTATATAGACTAACATGTGAAAAGTATTAGAGAAGCACTAAATGCTGGCAGTTAAATACATCACAGTGTTACTGTGAAATAATATGTTAACATTTATTTAATCATGTGAAAATTGGATATCGTTAAAATGTGTGATGAAATGAGCAACTTTTAAGATATAAGAAATTCCCTGAAATATCATGCAATAGGGATTGCTACCTTCTAGATACATGATGTCAGCGCTAAGACTGTCATGTGATGAGAACAAGCCGTAAATAACACAGAGTATGTGAACGACACTAACTAAATAAACAGAAATGCCTTCTGCCAGGGTGGTTAGGGCCCTGAAACCCTCTCCATAACTTGGACCACAAGGGAAATCCAGGCTTGGCAGGATCAGAGCAACCCTCAGATAGGTCTTCAGTGTCTCCCCTTCACCCTGCAGCCAGGTCAAGGAGATGAACAGCTGGATCCCACCCTGACTCAAGGACCTGGCCCTCCAGAGCCTGCTGAGAGATGAGGCCTTTACCATTCGGGCCCTGAATGAACTCCCTGTCAACCTCTTCCCCACTGTGTTCACTGTGGCCTTCAAAGGATGGCACAGAAAGCTCCTCAGAGCCATGGTGCAGGCCTGGCCCATCCCTGAGCTCCACCTGGGGCTTCACCTGGTGGATCCAAGGTCTTATCAGGACAGCCTCTGGACTGTACTACACAGCCTGGATGCCCTGCCTGCACGCGGAGTCCAGACCAGGTAGGGGGGCTGGGAGACCTGGAGAGGAGGGAGACAGAGGAAGACAGAGAGAGAGAGGAGGGTCCACCCTTATGAAGGGAACGTGCACCCGCACAAGGTGATGCTCCAATGGCTGCTGATGGAGGAAATGGATGTGTCTGGACAAGCTTTCTAGAAGCAGAGACTGAGGTGGGGAAGTGCTCTTTGGGGAATGGGAGGCGTATAGGATAGGGCAGGGGAGCTAGGCAAGCATGTGGTCTCTGCTAAAGGCTGACCTCAGCCTGATCCCACAGGGAGCTCTCCCGTGTGTACTGCACCACAGAGGAGGGTCCCACACTGGGCAAGAGACCAGGGTTCTGTCCCCTGTTCCCCATGCCTGTCAGCCATTGGTTGAGTATCCTCCCGCCCCCTAGGGAAGAAGACGCTTGGCTTCCCAGGCCAGCTCTCTCCTGTTTGGCTAAGGGTAGTTCTGTGGAGAAGGGGGCGGCTATGAGTCATTAGCAGACAACAGTGGTGGGTGTGCAGGACACCAACAGCATCCACTCCAAGGAAACCCTTGACATCACCCAAGCAACCTTTTGGGGTCAGTGGCAAAGCTGTGATGTTTAAAGGGGAGTGTTTCAGCCACTCATGCGGGTGCACCATGTGAGAAAACTCCAGGAGGGAGGGATGGAGGCGGGCTAGTTGCAGAGGGAGAGCAGCTGGGGAAAGGCAGGGCTTGTGATGGGGATGGAAAGTCCAGTGTTGGCCTCAGCTGGTTGTTGTGTTTCCTTCTCTTCCCTCAGGAAATCAAGACTGAGGGTGGTCGATTTCAGACGTGACCCTGACCTCATAGAGCCTAATTACAGCTTTGAGGATGCAGTTGACTCCCCTTTCTTATATTCTGCCTGGATGGAACCAGAGGTTCCCAAGACCAAAGTCAGGCAAAGGAGAAGCTTGAGGAAGAAGCCTTCTCAGGACTGGCAACCTCTGGATCTATATATAAACATCTCCTTGGACACCTGAACAGGAACACATTAGTTTCCTGCATTTTGCGGAAAGTGCAGCACAGCTGCCGGCCCCTGCGTCTGTTTTGTGGGAAGTTGCACATCAGGAATGTGGTGTTCAGCCAGACTGTGGAGATCCTGGACTTGGTGCAACTGGAATTTATTCAAGAGCTGGACGTGTCTGATTGCTTTGGGTTGTTCTCAGGTGAAAGCCAATTTGCCAGACAAGTAGAACAAATGAAAAACCTGCGCAATCTCACGCTGCCTCAGCCCATCTTTGAGACTACAGCTGTTCACAGGCTGCTGCCCTCCGATGCTTTCAACTCTTTCCTCTCCCGCCTGAGCTCGCTGGGGCGCCTCCAGATGCTCCGCCTGTCCTCTCCCCACCTCTCAGACCACCTGCACCGCCTTCTCAGGTGAGCATAGGGGACCCTTCTCCCCATTCCTTAATGATGGTCTCCACGTCAGGATAGGGCAGGGGACTGAGCCAGGACACAGCGGATGCACGTCCCAGCCAGTTGAGAGAGTCTTAGGCCCCTTAATGAGTGGTAACTCCCAGAGAGGGCAAGTTATAGCCGGGGGGATAAAAAAACTCACACATACAACAGGAAACATCCACTAGGCCCTGTACTCACAGCAAGTCTATTCTATTACACCTATTTTACAGATGGGGGCAACCAGGACCCAGAGAGGTTAAGGAACTTTTCTAAGGTCACACAGCCAGTAAGAGGCACAGCCAAGATGTGAACCCAGGAAGTTTGTTCCTTTTACCACTTGCTAGACCACCTCTCAGGGAAAATTACCTTCATTCACTGATTCAGCAGATAATTCTTGGGAACCCACTGTGTGCCCAATGGAGCTTATGAATCTTTATAAGGGAAGAGAAGCAGTAAAGGTAAAACATAGTGGTCATAGTTGACACCCCTGTGCCCCTGCTCCCAGTGACAACTGCCCTGAAGAATATCTCCAGGGAACTCTTGGAAATCTAGCGTCTTGGGTCTGATGACTAGGGGAAGGGAAGCTAGAGATGACAGCAGCCCCCAAACTTCTATGCATTGGTCATGGCTACTATTTTAGTAGAGTTGACCCTGAACACCTGGGTGGGTTAGGGATGCAGTTGAAATTCCGAGGGTAATTTTCCAGTAGGCTCTCCACATCTAAGGAGTCAAGGAACTGTGGTTCGTGTAGTCCTGTAGTAGTATTTACTGAAAAAAATCCACATATAAATGGACCGTGCAGCTCAGAGCTGTGATGTTCAAGGGCCAACTATATTTACTGTTTATTTTATGTGCTTAGCCTTCTAAAAATGATTACCTCTACATCCCAAAAAGACTTAAATGTTAAGTAATAAGATATTCATCTTACAGACTTGAATACTGAGGCCTGGAAATGTTGAGTCAGCGACCAGTGTCACACATTCGGGGGTGGGGCTGGTCCCGGGACACAGTCACCTGATCACAGAGCAGGTCTTTACATACTGGACCTGGGCCCTGTCTAGGGCCTGGGCTAACCCGGGTCTGTGGGGCTAGGAGGTCTGGTGGCTCCTGAGAAGGTTCTTGCCCCAGCCCTGCTCTCTGGGAGTTACCCCATGCCGCCATCTCTCCTCAGATACCTGTCTGATGCCCTGGTGACCTTGGAGCTCCCCGCCTGTGCTCTTCTTATTCGTGATATCTGCTGGCTGTCCCAGAGCCCTCAGGCCTCACATCTGAAAAAATTAGATTTGAGCAAAAATGACCTTTCCCAGATGGTTCCAGGAGTGCTGGAGGCTCTTCTTAGGGAGGCCTCGGGCTTCCTGCAGGAACTGGTCCTGGACTACTGCAGCCTGAGGGATCCGCACCTCGTGGGCCTCCTGCCGGCCCTGAGATGCTGCTTCCTCCTCTACAGCCTCAGCCTCTCTGGCAACCGCATCGCCACATCCATCCTGGAGAACCTGCTACAGCTCGTAGCCGAGCTGTCAGAGCTGAAGCTTGTGGTCTGCCCCTACCCTGTCGAGTGCTACGACTACCCAAAGAGCAGGGAGCTGGGTCAAACCCAAGAACGGTGGTCTAGCTCCGTTGAAGCCATGGTTCAGGACATGCTCTGGGCCTTGGGGCAGGAGAGTCTGGAGTGGACCTTTACCTCAGAAACCTCTTTCTGATGCCGGGGCTGCCAACCACTCTCAGTGATCTAGTGTCTTTCAGATCATCCTGCTCCCCCAGCTCAAATCTCACAATCCATTAGCTCACTTCACTCAATAGTTGTTATGTACAGGGTGAGTGCCAAGCACTTTTCTAGCAGCTGCAGATAAAAGGACAGTAAGATCTATTTTTCTCAGGGAACTACTGGTCTACTTGGTCCTTCTGATCTACAAACCCATTTCCCACCTTTGTCTGCAGAAACCACTACTCTCCCTGGCAGTATGAAACTGGACAAACTATTAGGCTCTTTATTTGTGAATTTATCCATATGTAAAATGGGGGTGAGTGCCTGAGGTCAGTGGGAAGATCAAGGGTGAAGATCTGTAAAGTGCTGAACTGCAGACATGTGTGTATCACTGAGCCACAGGTGTGTATGGGGCTCTGTTCCACACTGGAGGTCCAGCGATGGACAAGATACACATGGTCTCCCACAGGCCTTCCAGCTGTCTAGAGAAGACTAATAATAATCAAGCCAAAAAATAAACAAGGTAGTTCAGGCAGCCTTAGGTGTTCTGTAAACCTCAGAACTGTTAGAGTCAGGGTAGGGGGTTCAGAGTCTCTAGTAAGACAGTTGGGGAGGGTTCTTGATGATGGGAAGATAAGCAGGGGACACTCCTGGTGAAAGGCAGTGGAAAGGAGCAGCAGCAAAGGCAATGATCGAGAGGCAGGAAGTGGCTGGGGTGTTCAAGGAAAAGGAGGAAGTTCACCGTGGCTGTGGTGTGGTGAATGATGGAGTCTGGTACTTCAGGTCCAGCAGGACCATGAAGCCAGCCCTTTTAACAATAAATCAACTGATGTCCATTCACTCCCTGGACGCTGAATGCTCAGGGCTTCTTAAACTGGGATTTCCCACCCAGAGTTCATGGCTTTTCCAGTAACTCACAACATGGCCTTGTGCACCTCACTTAATTCAAGAAATACTGCCTGAGTTCTGACTGAGTGCTGGACACTCTCCTATAAGTGGGGCACCCAGCAGCGAACAGGATGGACAGGTCCCAACAGCTTATGTTCCAGTTGAGAGAGAGTCAACAATGTCAAACTCTCAAACACTAGTAAGTGCGCTAATGAAAAGACAGACATAAAGGGATGGAGGGAGGTAGGGTGAGGGGTGCAGGGGCAAGTTATGTTCAAATCTGTTGCCCAGTTTTAAAATTGGGCTGCTTGTTTTATTGTTGGGTTTTGAGAGTTTCTTATATATTCTGTGCACCAGTCCTTTATCAGATATATGCTTGGCAGAGATTTTCTACCATTCTGTGACTTTGTCTTTTCACTCTCTCAGTAATCTTACTTCGAAGAGCAGACATTTTTAAATTTTGACAAAGTACAGTTTATCAGTCTGCTCTTTTAGGAATCATGTTTTTGCTGTTGTATCAAAAAAATCGTTGCTTAATCCAATGTCACAAAATTTTCCTCCTGTGTTTTCTTCTAGAAGTTTATATTTTTAAAATTTTAAAATTTACATTTAAGTGTACGACATATTTTAAGTTAAGTTTTGTATGTGATGAAAGGGATGGAACCAAGTTCCTTTTTAGAAAAAAAGAAATATATGGTTTTCTGGTTGTTCCAGCACCATCTGTTGAGTATCCTTTTCTCCACAGCATTGCTTTCACACCTTTTAAAATATTAGTTGTCCATATATAGTTGGATTTACTTCTCGACTCTCAATTCTGTTCCACTGATCTATTTATGTGAGCTGAAGAACCACACTGTTTTGATTACTGTAGTTTGAAATTAATTGTTTAGAAAGGTTAGTGTTAGCCCTCCAACTTTGTTTGGCTTTTTCAAGATTGTTTTGGCTATTGCAGGTCTTCTGCATTTCCTTCTGAATTTTAGAATCACCTTGTCAGTATCTACAAAAGATCTTGCTGGGACTGAATTTCACTGAGGTTGCATTGAATCTGTAGATCAATTTGGAGAGAATGAACATCTTAATATCAAGTCTTCTGATGTATGAACAAAGTATATATCTCCATTTATAGAGGTCTTTTAACTCTCCTGAGTATTTTGTCAGGCTTAGTGTATTTTAAATGAAGTAAATAATTCACATGACCGTAGGTGGGGTTTTAGTCTGACAAGCTTTCGCATGTACTGTTCTGAGTCTTTATGGCTGTAACAGTGATGATCAATGTCGTAACAGTGATGATCAATGTCTTAACAGCAACAGTGAGCACAGATCCTGATTTTCCTAGGATAGTCAGATTTCATTCTTACCATCCCAAAATAATTGCTTCAAAGAATCTCTTTCACTCCCAAAAGCATCCTAGTTTGGAAGCTAAATTATGTGATACCCATAATTACAGCTAAATCTTAGTGAGGTCTTTTTATCTGCTAAGCATTTTTCTAAGTGATTTATTATGTTAATCTACACAACAAACTTGGAGATGGTGTGAGAGGAGAAAATAAGTTGTATTTTTTAAAGTAGAAATCTTAATTCCTTTGATTTTACTTTTTTAATTTTAACTTTCTTTTTATTAGCCTAATATTTGTTTCAGTCCAAGCAGATGGACAGCTTTTGCTCAGTGAAATGCAAATCAAAACCAGGCAATACCACTTCATACCCATTAGGATGGCTACAATTAAAAAAAAAAACTTTTAAAAAATAACAAGAGTTGGTGGAGATGGGTAGAAATTGGAGCCCTGTGCATTGATGGTAGGAATATAATAAGGCACAGTTTGTTCATTCGTCAATAAATCAATCATTGAATTATCACATGATCCAGCAATTCCACTTCCAGGTATATACCCAAAATAATTGAAAACAGGCGTTCCAAAATAAACGTGTGTAAGAATATTCATAGCACTATTCACAACAGTGTAAACAACACATTAAATGTGTAACAACCCAAAAATGGCCACCTAAATAGATAAACCAAATATACTATAGCTATACAATGGACTATTATTTGGCAGTAAAAAGAATGAAAGTACTGATACATGATACAACATGGCTAAACCTAGAAAACATCACAGTGAAAGAAGCCATACACTCTATGATTTCCTTTATATGAAAATTCCAGAATAGATGAATCCATAGAGACAGAAAGCAGATTAGTGGGTTCCAGATGCTAGGGGAGGGGGCAGTAGGGGAGATGGGAAGTGATTGCTTAAGGAGTATAGTGTTTCATTTTGGGGTGATGAAAATTCTGTGAAACTAGATAGTGATAATGACTGCACAGCATTGTGACTGTATTAAATGCCACTAAACAGTATGCATTAAAATGGTTAAAATGGCGAATTTTGTTTATGTGTATTTTACCACCATTAAAAAAAAAAAAGTCACCTTATCACCAGCCCTTTGGATCCCTTATCAGTGATTCCTCAGACTCATTACGATCCCTTCAGTACCCCGAAGCCCACCTACCAGAGAATCTCCCACCCACCCCCAAATTATAAGACCCCACATACCTGACCCATTGGGACACCCATATCAATCGTAGACCTTCCCTGGACTTCTGAATCAATGATAACCAGACATCTGCTTCTTGTCACTCCTCAGACCCCTTTATTACTATGTCCCTCAGACCCACCCTCTTCCTCCCAATTCCTAAACCTCAGATTCCTGCCACCCAACTCCTGTTTTCAGTCCCTCGCACCCAAACTCTGAGCCTCATCCCTCTGCGAGCCCACTTGTTGCCATGGTTTCTTTAAACCGACCTTCTATTGGGCAGGCCTGGTGCTCCCGCCTATGACGCTGCTGCCACCTGCAGTTACACATGTAGGGCTGTGTGGTGCCAACTACTGAGGAAGAACCTCTAAAGCACGTGACCCTGAGGCGGTGGGTCTCTAGTGGTGACGCAGGTAGCTTCGCCCATTGAGCTGTTTTTTCCCTGGAGGCAGCCATTCTCGAAAATGTTTCCTACAATTCCTCAGTCTTTTTGGGACCAGAGTTTTGGGCTGTCCTTGGTGCAATAGAAAATTGACACTGACTTGTTCCCATCCTTTTTGCGGGGACCCCAGCTCTGGCACTGCCACTTCTGTATCAGGAGCCGCCAGCTTCTCCTGATGATCGACGTGGTGTTGGTCATAAGGAAGACGGCGGCGCCCTGCAACCGGTTTCTCTAAGCGCCGCCATTTTGGAGGAGGTGTCAAGCAGCTTCTAGTCCGCTTCCGGTGGGGAAACCAGAGAGGCCGTAGCAAGGGGCTTTCTTCCTGTGGGTGCAAAAGGCACTTGGGCTCTGGCTTGCTGGGGTGGGTAAAGAGGCCCTGGGTGGACAAAGATTTGGGAAGGGGCAGGGCGGGGGAAAAGAAGCTCCAGTGGCAATTCCTATCTGACCCATAGGCAGTATGTGAAATAATGTTTATTGTTGGCTTAGGTAGGTAAATTTGGGGGTAATTTGTTATTTACAATAGATAATACAATGTCTTGCTGGTCTCCAACATTCCAGGCACACTCCCTATTTTAGAGTCTTTGCATTTGCTGTTCCCTCTGCCTGGAAGTCTTTTGTGGACAGAAGCATTATTAGGTCCCTGACTTTCTTCAGGTCCTTGCGCATAGCTTCCTTTTGAAGCCTTTCTGGCTTTCTATATCTAAAATTTTACTCCCCTTCTACTGTTTTATGTACTCTTTCCCTATTCATTTTTTGCTCATTGACAATAATCAGTTTCCCTTTCTGTCTGCTTTTGTACCCCAGTGCAAAGAACAGTGTGTGGTTCATGGTAAGCACTCGGTATGCACTTGTAGCTCAATGGATATATTACTTCTAATTAGTGTTCAGGAACTCCCAGTGAGCACATCTAGAACCTGTGGCTCACTCAGATCTCTGTCCCAACACATCACCGTCCTGAATTCTTCCTACTTTTCGATTCTATTTTCCTGGCAAGATGGGTAGGCTCTAAGATGGCCCCCAATGATTTATACCTCCTAGAAGTCTGGGAAGGGGATTCCTCTTGTATGATTTCCTGTTCTTGAATGTAGCTGGGACCTGTGACTTGCTTCTAACCAATAGAATACAGCAAAGGTGACAGGATGTCACTTGCACAATATTACATGAGTGTTACTTCTGTATTGGAAGCAGACTCTTTCCCTGATGTGAAGTTAGCTGCTACATTGTGAGCTGTACTTTGGAGAGGCCCATGTGGCAAGGAACTGAACGTAGCCTCTGGCCCATAGCCAGCAAGAAATGGAGACCCTAAAAGTCTAATATTTCACAAGGAACTGAGTTCTGCCAACAACCATGTGATCTTGGAAGCAGATCCTTCCCTAGTTGAGGATCAGATGAAAGCACTGTTCTGACCAACACCTTGACTGTGGCCTTGTGAGACCCTGAACCAGAGGACCCAGCTAAACTGTGTCTGGACTCCTGACTCCCAGAAACTGTGAGAGAACAAATGTGTGTTGGTTTAAGCTACTCAATTTGTGATAATTTGTTAGGTAGCACTAGATAACTAACATACTTAGGTTACCAAAGCTAAAGATGAGTGTTAACAAATGTCATAATTGTTTCTCATTAATATCTGTCCTGTGAGGAGGTTGCTTTGTTCAGAGCTAATGATAAGTGATGTGATTCATATCAGAGGTCCACCCTTGTCTGACCATCAGAATTACTGAGGATGCTTAAACCCTCTGCCAGAGCTAATCATACAGAATCTATGGAGCTAATATGTATTGAAGAAAAAAAAAAAAAAAAAAACCTCTCTGCAAAGTATCTTGCCAGAGATATTTAACTACAAAGGCAGAAATCTCAGCTTTAGAGTGGGGAAATCTGACATTGCGCACCTTAACCAAATGATCGAGGTTAACATCACCAATAAGATTTATCACATGTCCCTTCTGATACGATGCACTGAAGCTGAATCACTTCTGTAATATTAATGCATAACCCACTGAATCAAATCCATACTGAGGGATATTCTACAAAATAACTGGCCAGTATTGTTCAAAAGTGGGTAAGTCATGAAAGACAAGAAAAGACTGAGGAACTGTCATAGACTGGAGGAGACTCAAGAGAAATAACAGGTAAATGCAACGTGGGAGCTAGACTGGATCTTGGACTCGATGAAGAGTATCAGTGGGAAGGGCTATATAGTTTAACTACTAGTGTATCAATGCTAATTTCCCAGTTTTGATAATTATACTATGGTTATATAAGATATTAATATTAGGGGAAGCTTTTGGAAGATTATTTGGGAACTGTTTTGCAACTTTTTTTTTTTTGTATCTAAAGAAAAATACAAGTTTTATTTACAAACCAGAACTAGACTCATGGACACAGAAAACAAACTACAGTTACCAAAGGGGAAAAGGGGGAGGGGAGGGATAAAATAGGAGTTTGGGATTAATAGATACACACCACCACATACAAAACAGACAAACAAGGACCCACTGTATAGCAAAGGGAACCATATTCAATATCTTGTAATAAGCTATAATGGAAAATGCAACTTTCTCATAAATCAAAAATTATTTCAAAATAAAACCAGAGCATCTCTCTACTTGAGGGGTTCTAAGTATTTCCTTTTGCTCTTTAGATCTACACATACTCTTTTACTCTGGTGATATTCCAAGTACCGAGCTAAGGGAAAGACAATAGATCAGGCCAGGGTGCCATCTTGTCAGAAAATAAAAACATTTGCAAGGTTTCATGTATTTCAAAATGCTTTCCCCACTCCTTATTTTGTTTTTCAAATTACAAAAGTAATATGTTTGCAACAAGTAAAACAATACAAATATATATAAAATAAACAACTACTTGTATTTCCCTTTCTTACCAGCATAACCAGTGTTAACAAATTTTTTATTTCCTTCCACAATTTTCTTTGTTCATATAAACATACACATGCATATATACACATATAGGTTTTAATTTAAAAAAATAGATTCACATACATTATTTGATTTGTTTTTCACTTAACAACATACCAGAAATATCTCCACAAATTAGTAGAGTTCTAGCTTCCCTGTCAAATTTCTTAATCACACACTTGACATATCATACTTGGTTCAGTTACTTACATATTTTTTCTTCTGGGTTTTCATTTTCCTTCTCTGACTCCCCAGTTACCCACCTGCATCACCCATCTCCCCCCAGCCCGATGCATACTCTTCTATACTTTTCTCCATGCATGTAAAATCTTACACCAACATGTATGATACATGTTCACTCAAACACCTACAGGCATTTTATAACTGATTTACAAAAAGTCATATTTTACACACTTCTACTTTTCTTTTTTCACTCAAGAAAACATTGTGGAATTCCATTCAAGTCCATTAGCATAGTTTTAACTTGTCTACCTTTTTCTTTTTCTTTTTCTTTTTTTGGGGGGGAAGGTAATTAGGTTGGTTGGTTTACTTATGTATTTATTTCTCTGTGTGAGTACTGGGGACTGAACCCAGGACCTCATGCTTGCTCGCACTCGACCACTGAGCTATGCCCTCCCCACCTTTAACTTGTCCACCTTAATGGCTATGTAAACATCCTATGGAATGGATACTAAAGTTCCTTCCCTCTTCCAATTTCCCTACCAATGTGCATTTATTTTGACTCTAGTGTTTTGGGTTTTTTTTGCCACTAGGGATAATTTCACAATAAATGGACATGTCTTTCATGTACCGGGGTTTTACTTCTAAAAGAAGATTCCCCAAAGTGGTGTAAGTATTTTAAGTTATAATAGATATTGCCAGACTGCTTCTCAAAAGCACTGTAACAATTCACAGTTTCTATGAGCAGTGTCTAAGAATATCCTTTGTTCTGACAACAAAAAGCATGCCTGCTCTTTTTTGTCAGCCTAATTGCATACTGTTCTCATTACAATTTTAATGTGCATCCCTCAACAACTACTGAAGCTAAACATTTTTTGATAGAGCCATCAGCCACTTGAATTTGCTCTTCTCTCAACTGTCTATTCACATTCTTTGCCATGTTTTGCTGTTATCTTTTTCCTGTCAATTTCAAGACGACTTTTTCTCTGATTGGCTCTGCAAATATTTTCCCTAAATCATTGTTTATGTATTGGCTGCTGATGGCATCTTTTGCAATGCAAATGAGAAATACAGTCAATTACTTTTTTTAACAGCTTTTCCATCGCCTGTGTTGATAAAGTTAATCCCCAATTCCTAGATTGTGTACATGTAGTCTCCTTTCATTTTCTTTCAAGAATTTTATTGTTATTGAAAAATTTAAATCCTGAGTCCACCTGGAATTTTTTTTTTTCATATGATTTGTGCTGTTGGTTCAACTTTACTTTCTGCCTGGTTAAAAAAGCCAGTTTTGCCAGAAGCCTTTTTAAATAAACAGTTTCTTTCATCTATGGTTTGAAATTGCACTTTTTCCATACATGAAAAAGCTCATATACACTGAGTCCTATTCAGTATTTTCTGTTTTGTTCCTCTGATGCATTTATCTGCTCTTTTGCCAATACTATATTAATTTGATTAGAATTACTTCATGTTATAGTCTGACATTTGGTATGAAATTTTCTTTTTCGTATTTTTCTTATCTAGATACTTAGGCATTTATTTTTCCATATGGAGTTTAAAGTCATTTCGCATAAATTAAAAAACAATCATTGAAATTTCATGTAATTCCAAAAGAACTGCATACAAATTATTAGATGTTTACAGAGAAAAATTCTTGATTTCTGTGCCTTAGAAAATTACCTTTTTAACTCAAAAAAATCATTATTCTCTTCATTTATTGGTATACAATCACATCATCAGCAAAAAGAAGTTTTACCTTTTCTTTCCCCTTGTTTATACCAATTATTAAACTTTCTTTTTTTTAAATCAACTTCACTGGAAACTCCAAGATAATATTTATTAAAAATAGATGACAGTGGGCATCTATTAAACTGTTAAGTTCTTGGTTTTTATAAAATGGCTTCAGCACAATATATGCTGTGGGGTTTGGTAAAGAAACTAAGCAGTTATCATCTATTATAATTTAATTTATATTTTATTACATTAGAAATGTTTACAAATTCTATTAAATGCTTTGTCAGTGTCTACTGATAGCATCTCTTTTAGGCTGTTAATTTTACTGATATATTTTCTATTACTGCATTGGCTCTGCATTCTTGACATAACTTGGTCATCATAATATATCATTCTTTAGGTATATTGCTAAATTCTATTTTCTATTATTTTAATTATAACTTTTGTTTCTACATTCATGAGTCAGTCTGGTCTGGAATTTTGTTTTTTTCCAACTGCTTTTATTTGGGCTTGTTGTTAAACTTTTTCTGACATCATAAAATAAATTGGGGGGTCATAGTCTATGGGGTAAAATATTTTAAGTAACACTGGTATTACCTTCTTTAAAAGTTAAATAGAACAAATCATGAAATCATCTAGGCCTAGAGCATTTTCAATCATAAATCTTTAATTACTTTTCCAAATTTTCCAATGGTAATTGTTTCATCAAGTTTTCCACTACTTATTGCAATTTTCATAGCTTATGTTTTGCTGAAAAAGCATCTATTTCCTGTTTTAAAAATATGTTGATCTAGAGTTACATGAAATACCTTTAACCATTCTTTCAATCACATCTTTATCTGTGATTATGTTTTCTTTTTTCATTCTGGATCAGGCATTCTTATAGGGAGGCAAGTCTTGAACAATGTAGCCATTTGTTTTCTTATATAGATTACATACATACCTCATTCAGGGAAGTGGGCTTTGAATTGGAATGATGTAAAAACTTGGGATTTAGTGTCCAGGACATTCAAAGAGAAATTGATAGGGAAGAAAAGTGGATGCTGCCAACTTAAATTGCAGGAAAAAAAAAAAAAAAAAAAAAGGAATTCTCCTTCATTGATCTGTGCACGAAACATTACCGAATTATAAGACTCATAAAAAGTGTCTCTCCTACTAATTTGCGGCAGGCATTTTAAGCAAGACTAAGAAAACAGGAGTAGTGCACAATGTACTAGGGCTATGCTCCTTTGTTGTTGTTAAATAATGAGTGTGCTGAGTCATAAAGTTGACAGCATTTTGTTCACTCAGTGTCAGGTTGTGAAACTATTCCTTGGCTTTGCCTTTTCAAGACAAATAAAGGCAAAACAAATAATTTATTTAAATTATTTATTATTTTAGTTAATAATATATTTATATATTAAAATAATAAAGACAAAGTAAGTGCCTTTTTAACATTAAAAACATTTAATAAAGTTTTTGGCTAACTTAACAAAAGCCATTAAAAACATTACTTTATTATTCAGAAAAGGGCCAAACAACAAACCTCTACTTTTCTTCATATATACTTTGTATTTTATCATTCCATTAATATATTTTTAAACTTTCATAAGCCAGAGTGACCAGGTTTATGTATTATAAAGTATTTTCTATAATCTTTTGTATAAAATTTTCTATCACAATTGGAGAATGACTTGCCTTATTGTAAAACACTTGGTTCAAATTCACCAAATCAGTAAGATTTCTCCTAAGGATGAATTCCTCCACACATAATGAAACAGGATATCTTACTCAAGGCTTTCTGACAATTCTTAGGTTTTAATTCCTATAAGCATTCTTCCTAGCATGAATTTTCTGATGTCTGCTGAGGTTTGGCTTCTGGTAGAAAGCTTTGCCACATTCACTGCATCCATAGGGTTTTTCTCCTGTGTGAGTTCTCCAGTGTTTATTGAGGCATGACTTCTGACTGAAGGATTTTCCACATTCTCTGCAACGATAGGGCCTTTCTCCTGTGTGTATTTTTCGATGTACATTGAGGTATGACTTCTCGCCAAATGACTTCCCACATTCATTGCACACAAAGGGTCTCTCTCCTGTATGTGTTCTCTGATGTTCCCTGCGGTGTGACTTCTGCGTGAAGGCCTTCCCACAAAAAAAACACTCAAAGGGTCTTATCCCAGTGTGTATTCTCTGGTGTTTAATGAGGGTTGACTTATGTGAGAAGGCTTTCCCACAGTCAGTGCATCCATATGGCTTCTCCCCAGTGTGACTTCTCTGATGCCTAATGAATTCAGACTTGTAGCAGAAGGCTTTCCCACACTCAGTACAGACGTGGGGTTTCTCTGTAGGTGGAACCCTCTTACGTTTGTACACAAGAGAACTGGTGACTGCTGGTTTATACATAAGTGCTGGGTTATGGCTGAAAGCTTTCTCACAATGACTGCATTCCCAGAGCTTTTCTCCATTAGGTCGTCTGTCATGCTTTGTATGTTGTAACAGTTTCCCATATCCATAGCATTCATCTTGCTTTTTTGAATAGTTTCTCTTAAAACCATTCAAGTCTAAATTATGGTTCAAACTTTTCCCGCAAGGGTCCCTGTTATTGGGATTTTGAATTGAAGGGAAAAGATCAGGGCTCAGATGTGATACTTTCCCAAACTTATCATGTTCATGGTTTCTTTCCTTGGGCAGTGTTTTCTTGCTGATGAATGTACTTTGCCTCAAAAATGCATCTTGCCGTCTTTTCCTCTGGACGTTAACTTGCCAAATGTTTTCTAGAGAAAGTACAGCAAATCTTTCTTTATGAATCTGTTATTATGATCTGGAATAAAACTGCTAGAGAAATGCCATCAAAATTTAAGGGGTGCACAGTACATGAATAGAGAGCATGAATCATAACTAAAATCACCCATGCAGGGAAGAACGTCATATGAATAGAGAATAGAGATTCAGGAACTGGCATGGATGCAATGGAACGTGTCATAGAGTATAGAGAGAAATAATCTTGAAGAAGAGGGGATATTATAGCAAAAGTGTTCTTAAAAGATCAGAGAGTAAGTATGTCAGGTATTATGGGCCATATTGCCTTGTTCACAAGTACTTAACCTTCCCATTGTATGGTGGGAACACAGACAGTAAGAAAATGTAAGGGTGCAACTGTGTTCCAATAAAACTTTATTCACAAAACCAGGTGGCTAACCTACAGGCCGCAGTTTGCTGATCTCTGTTATGGAGGAAACGGGGCTAACGGTCACATAACACCTTGTTACTGAACGTGTGGTTCTCAATGGTCAACTTCAGCCTCATCTGGGAACTTGATGTTGATAGATATGAAGAATCTTGAGCCCTATTCCCAGACCTACAGAGTCAAAATCTGCATTTTAACAAATTGCCCAGATGCTTCTTATCATATTAAGAGTTTGACAAGCACTGTTATAGCAGTAGGAAAGTTTACCATGTTGAGCTGGTTAGTAATAATATAAATGGCAAGGGCTCTAAGATGAACTAGATAAAAGCAGGAATCAACAAAGCTAACTAGAATTTAAAGCAAAAGTTCTTAACTTGGTAGACAGAAATCTGGGAGCTATGAATTTGTATAGGGGAAAAAAAATTACACCTTTATTTTCCCTAAGTTCTAACCAAAATTGAGCATTTCTTTTGATTATGAACTGAGCAACCAAATACAGTACTATTAACTCTTGTAACTTTGTACTAGTTTGGGAATATGGTATGTTCATGTTACATTATAGTTGTGGAAGATTTCCCAAAATACATTCACAACCATCTCTACCTGAGATCATGACAGTTATTAGACATGATGCCAGATCTCATTTAATGTGTAAAAAAGGAAGTACATCTGCTATTATCACTAATATCATTAATATTTTTAAAATACTTTGATCCTGCATTTTCTAACTTTATTTCAATAACTATTGTATTTTAGTAATTTCTTCTATAATCTTACGGATTTTATTTTATTTTTATATGTAAAAAAGGGGTCTATTAGGCTTCCCCAGAATGCTTAAAAGTTCCATGGCTAAGAACCCCTGACTTAAAGATATTCAGGAATGAGATAATCTGAGTTCAACTTTAGGAGACGTCAGTGGAAAATGCAAAGTAGTGAGGAAGATTTAAAGTCATTCCTCAAAGGAAAAACAACAAAACTAGCATGTATGCATAGAACAATCAGAGAGGGTGACAGAGACAGAAGATTCAGAATAAGCACACGGTAGCAAAGCTCTGGAATGAAAAGGTGAGGTATGTGTGTGCATGCACTTTGTGTGTGTGTGTGGTGGAGGGGAGGTAGCAAGGAGTGAGGATGACTTCAGTTTCTGTCCTGCAAAATACAGGGATAAGTGGACACAACTGTGGAGATGACCCACTGGTTGGTAAGATGAGGGGAAGGGGCCCTAGGTGGTACGAGGGGGACAAAAGGAGGCAAAATGGCAAAGAGGCCAAGTTGTGAGCATCGTATGGTCTCCAAATAGATGACTTCTTTGTGGGACTTACACCGCTAAGAGAATCAAGGCTGGAAAACAGAAAATGGAGCCGTCTCTGGGAAGGAAAAGGCTGGGCTGCAACCAGGGAAAGAGGATACAGAGCACCGAGACAGGAGGGCTGACTACATTCCCCCCTCCCCCCCAGTTATTATATAAAATTCTTGAAAGAGGGCAAAGAAAAGCAGCTGACAGCCAGGTTACAATGGTTTCAGGAAGGCTGATGAACATACAGCAAAATACACCTCAGAAGGCACCAGAGTGTGACGGTGAAGAATACTGGTTCAAGAGCCTGACAACCTGGGTTCAAATCCCCATTCGGTTCCTTACTTTCTTATATTCTTAGACAAGTTTCGTAAACTTTCTGTGATTGTTTCCTCATTTGTCAATGAGGTAATAAAGGCTGGATACCTCCCCTAGGTGTTGGAAGGGTTGAATGAGTTGACAGCCATAAAGGACTGAGAACAGAGCTGGCACACAGTGAGCACGCCGAGTGCTGGCCAGTCCTTCTGATGCCGTTGCTGCTACTACTACTAATCAGTGAAAGCTGGATGGTGGTAATCTCAAAGACATTATTTTGGGGAGAAGCATGAAAATGACTTAAATGTTTCTGGGGTTTACATAATATTTAATTCAATGATGTGATTACAACACTAACTATTAAGTGGCATAAAGAGATCTGGGAACAGATGGCACTGACTCTTCTTGCTAAGCCCATGACTCTTGTGGAGAAGTGGAAGTCCAGAGGCAACCTAAAGAGTGGACTACTAACACTCAGGGTACCAGGGTACTGTTGAGACATTTTATAGGGCTGATGGGAGAGGCGCAGTTATTCTGAACATTCAATAGAAGTAGTTAAGAAAGGCCAAGCACAGCCATCTCCTTCCCTACCCAATGATCCCTGGTCACCTCCTGGAATCCACTGCTTCCTCCTCTGTGACTTAAGGAAATTAAGGGGCTGAGGGATAATATAAGGGATTAAGGAAAGGATGGGGAGTGAGACCGTGGGCATAGCAGGCGGGTCTGAGGCATTTTACCGAGAAACTGTTAGAAAAGAAACAGTAAGAGACCAGCAAGAATGGGCTAATCACAGAAACTTATTTGTAAGAATGCCTGACTATGAAAGGGAAGGTGAACCTTTAACCTTAAGAGAGACCAAGGATTCTGGACAGAGATAGAACGAGCACACAGGGAGGTGGGATACATGGAGACTGAAGGGTTAACAAGAAGGCTGAAGCTCTCAGAGAAACGTCTCCAGCTGCTTTTTTAAAGCTCTAAGGCTTTTAAGAGCTGGACCCTGAACCAAATTCCAATGGTACCAGCCTCCCACAGTACCTCTTTAGCTGGATTTATCATACTTACCACGACAGTGGCAGCCTGGGCACGCCGCCTCACAGACCCATGGTGCTTCTTCCTGCTCCAGCCTGAGGATCACATATGGTTTGGTGCCTTCATAACCTGTTCCAGGGAAATGATCCAGGCCTTAGGCTGAGCTCCTTGGTCTTCAGGGCCATTCAGGCAGCATGAAAGGCTGAGCAACAGACAGTATACTTGGGAGGAGACTGTACACACCTTGTCCAGAACTCAAAAGGAATTAGTCATCCGAGACCACTGCAACTCAAGTCAAGCTCACTGAGGCAGCACAATGTAAGGGTTAAGAAGGCAAAGTGTGCAGCTAGATTGCTGGAGTTCAAATCCTGCTCTGGCCTTGCTGCATACTGAATGGGTGACACTGGGCAGTTAATCCACCTCTCTGCCTCAGTCCCCAGATGTGTAAAACAGTGGTACCAATGGTATTTACCTCATAAGGCTCCTATGATGATTACATGAGTTAATATTTTGGAAGTATCTGGCACATAGGAAGTATTTGATACTTGAGAGGTTCTGGGCACTTCAGTTACCTTTAGCAACTAAAAAGGGAAAGGTGGTCATTCAAGCATCATCTAGATTGTGTGGCAGAGCTGATCTTACCCACTGAGACGAGGTTGCTGTAGGTCTCCAGCATCACGTCCCGGTACAGGGCCCTCTGAGCGGGATTCAGCCTGTGCCACTCCTCTTGAGTGAAGCCCACTACCACGTCCTTAAATGACACAGGTCTCTGCTGAAGATGAAATGGCACTGAGTCACGTGGGAACAACGAAGGCAGCAGTGATGGTTCTGGTTTTTTTATAATGTTGACAGGTCAGAGCTTATTACGATCATTTATCTAGGATGCCTTTTATATTCCTGGCTCTGGGCAACATATGGTGGGACCGGAAGCTGTTGTCATTTACACTTTGGGTCAACACATATTGACTGAAGACTCACGGTGTGTCTGACCCAGTGCTGGTTGCTGGGGACACAGTCACGGATGGCTCCTGACCTCAAGGAGCTCACAGCCTGGGAGAGAAAGCAATATGTAAAGCCATCAGGGTGAAAGGGTAAGAGCTGGGGCGGCAGGACATCTGGGCTACGGCACACAGAGAGGTGAATGGTCCATTACATTTTTCAGGCTTCAGAGCCCAGGGTATGTGCAGCTGAGTCTTGTCTGCAGGAAGATGGAGAAACTGCCTTCCCTGAAGAGGGAGCAGCATGAACCAAGGCCTGGGGCCAAATAGCGATCTTAAGGACGGCCAATCGCTCAGCTACAGGGGAGCATACAGAGGCTGGTGAGACGATGGACTTTAAGACAATATGACATCAATAAAGGGAGAAGTATGTGTAGAAAGCCCATTCTAGAAGGCATGGGGTGAGTTTCCTGCATTCTGTGTCAAGCGGTACAATGAGAACCGTAAGCAGACTGTACACCGTATCCCTAGAGTAACCACTGTAATCATAGTGCGAAGAGGTGTCCTGAAGTAAATAAACAGAATTCTAAAAAATGTCCAATTAATCCACACAAACAGACACACACACACACATAAGAGAAAAGAAACGGAAACAAAAGCAGATGGGACAAATACAGAGCTAAATACAAAAAAGACAGATATAAAGCCAACCATAGGTTACATAATTATATTTATATTAAATATAATTAATTATATTTATAGTAAACTATTATAATTTATATATATATTTATATAACATATTTAATTTATTTATATTTATATAATTTAATTATATTTATATTAAACTATATTAAATTATAAGGTTATTTAACACATGACTAACACTCCACTTTATAAGCCTAAATTAAACTGTAAAGCAAATCAGCCTCTTTTGTTTTTAATTATAGTTTTTTGGGGGGAGGAGGGAAGGGAGAGGTAATTAGGTTTATTTATTTATATAGTTGATTGGAGGTACTGGGATTAAACCCAGGACCTTGTGAATGCTAGGCATGCACTCTATCACTGAGCTATACCCTCCCCCAACTAACACTCCAAAAAGGCAGAGATTAGATAAAATCTAATTACACTGGATCTTAAAAAAAGCAATGCTGCCTGCAAGAGATACAAAACTCACAGTCTGAAAGTGAATGGATGGGAAGAGAAATGTGACAGGTGACCTGGAGGGAAGGGAAAGGAAAGACTCACTAATATCCCAGGTGGAAAATGAGGTTCACAAGTAGGATGTTAACAGTGAGACAGAGAAAAACCACTTTAAAGAAGAGCAGAACCTGTGCTTTAACTGGTTGTGGGGTGAAGAGAGCATAAGGGTAACACCCTTAAAGCAACTGGGTGACCGTGGTGATGAAGTGGAGTCAAGAAAAACAGCAGAAGCAAAGAGGGCGTCGTACTAAAGCTGTGTGAGCCATCAGCCCAGAAGTGGCAGCTAAAGTTGTCACGTGGTGCGGGATCCGTCTGCGAGGAGACAAGAGGAGCCAAGTGCTCAGGCCAGAGCCACGAGGGACACTCATATGTAAGAGGCCAACAGCAGAAGAGTTCAGCAGGAGACCCAGAGGAGCAACTGTGGAAAGGAGGCTTCCCAGCCCAGCAATCCTCTGGTTTGGGGCACAGAGAACAAATTCTCCAAAGAGCCCAGTGCCCTGGGGCCCTGCTGCTGAGGGAGACCCAGCGGTACTAACCTAAGAAGGCACCTGGGATATTGTGATGTATGAAGAAATGCATCTGTGCCCTGGTTCCTGGCACAGAGCTTCTTAAACCCCCGAAACTTCCGGAGTGCTAGGAGCAATAGGAGTGTCTTTTGTTACTTGTAACAAGCACCTGTCAGCCGTAACAGAGTTTATGCTAATGACGTAACTCTTGGAAGATGGGGGCTGGTTGCCAGAGGAACCAGTAATGTGATTAGAGAATTAGGACTTGTAGCCACAGATCCCCCAGTCTCTGGCGAGGGGAGAGGGATTTGAGATTGTGCTAATCACCAAAGGCCAATAATTTAACCAACTAGGCCTACATGATGGAACCTCCATAAAATCCCCAGAGAGCTTCCAGGTTGACGAACACATCCAGGGCTGGAGAGGGGCACCTCAAACTCCATGGGGACATAAGCTCCTGTGCTCAGGAACCTACTTTGCCCCAAGTACCTCTTCATCTGGCTGTTCATTTTGGGGGGGATGTGGGAGGGGTAGGTAATTAGGTTTATTTACTTATTTAAATGGAAGCACTGGGGATTGAACCCAGGACCTCGTGCTTGCTAGGCACGGACTCTAACACTGATCTACACCCTCCCCCCTTGGTTGTTCATTTGTATCCTTTATAGTAAACCTGTGATGGTAAATAAAGTGATTCCCTGAGTTCTGTGAGTTAGAGCAAGTTAAGACTGAGGAGGGAGTCATGGGAACCACCGATTTATAGCTGGTTGACCAGAAGTTCAGGTGACAATCTGAGACTTGTGACTGGCATCTGAAGTGGTGAGCAGTCTTGGGAGACTGAGTCCCTAACTTGTCTGCACAGAATTGGAGAATTGTTGGAATAGGGGGAAAAAACTTCCTCTATTCCTATAAGTAGAAGAAACAGTTTTGCAACTGTAGAGAATTTAATCTTGCCCAAGGAGAGGTCTGATCTTTGCCTTCAGCTCCTGGAAGTTAATCTCTAAGCCCCTGGAATGTCCTCCAGGATAAGAGTGGCTTCTTTTTTTCACCGGGGGCCCTTGGGCTGCACCAGAAAGTCTAGCAATGTGATTTATGGGTCACAGGCATCAGGTCAACCTCCAGAGCGGCTGGAGACTGAGGTCAGCAGTCAACCATGCCTAGTGACCAATCCCCCAAAAAAGATCTGGACGCCATGACTTAGGTGGGCTTCCCTGGTTGGCAATACTCTACATGGTCACACGTGGTGGCTGGGAGAATTCAGCACTGTCCACAACTCCGCTGGGAGAGGACAGATGGACATGCTGTGTGAGGGGTCTCCTGGACTCTGCCCCAAGTATCTTTTTCTTGGCTGATTTTAATCTGTGTACTTTTGCTGTAATAAACCCTGACTGTGAGTGTAACATTCTGTGAGTCCTTCTAGAGAATTATCAAACCTGAGGGTGGTCTTGGGACCCTCCAAACTTACAATTGCTGTCATAAGGGAGGCTGGTTCTGTGGGCTGCTCTGTGCTCGCTAACTTCACACTGGCTGACAGACAATGAGGCGCAATGGAGCAGATCAGCAAAAAGGATGGACTTCAGGGCAGGACTGCTTGAGTTCAGCTACAGGCTCCGCCACTAAATGAGTGACCCTGGGAAAGCTATTTAACCTCTCTGTGCCTCAGTATTCTCATCTGTTAAATGGAGATGATAATAGTGTATGTCTCTTAGTTATGTGGTTTACATGCGTTGACATGTGTAAACTATGCCTGGCATATAACAGCACTGTATAAAGGTAACTATTTTATTTAAGGAGGAAAAGACTGTAAATCAATATTTTAAAATCTATTAAGAAAGGGAAAACAATTTAAAGGACAAAAAAAAGAGGGGGTGGCCAGGGTCTGTGCCTGGGTGTCGGTGGGGTGGGGAGCCCTAGTGCACTGCACAGTGCCAGTGACACCGGCCCATCCCCTCCGGGACTGGCCAGAGGAAGGAAGTGCTGACAGGGCCCCGCAGAGGCTGAAGGGGCTGAGAGCAGCCACTCTCCACCCTCAAGAGGCTCAGGGCTCCTTGAAGAATGTCAGGTCTCACAGCGCTACCTGAGCAGTGGCCCAGGCGGGTGGACCCGAAGGCAGGACCAGAACCGGGGTGGAGGCCATGCAGGCTGGCCCAGGAGACCCTAAGACCCACACAAAGGCCATGGCACAGAGAAGGCGCCAGGCAGACAGCCTCTTTGATGCCAGAACGCACCACAGGAGCAGGAGAGCAGCAGTCAGGCTTCGCCACAGAGCACAGGGCCTGGCTCAGTGATAGGCTCTGGGTCAGCACTTCCCCAACAGAGCTAACTGGGACGGGACGGGTTGGGGTGGGGTGGAACAGAATGGAAGGGAATAGCCCAGAACAGAGCAAACCAGAAAAGATATAATTCTGCACCCTAGAGACCATGCCATTTTCACCAAACACAGGGAAGAAGAGGAGAGAGATGGAAGAAACACTAAGGCCGTAAAATTAGCAAAACTTGGTGACTGAGTGAGACAAGTGGAAGGCAGGGAGAAGTCAAGGACAAACCTCAGGGTCCTGGCTTGCCTGGTGGGATGGTACCATCTCCTGAGATGGGAAACAGGGAAGAAGAGACAGAAACCAGGAGTTCAACTTTGTACACGTTAAACGTGAAGTCCTACGAGGCAGCCAGGGACGATGCTGATCACGTCGTGGGCAAAGGGGGTGGGAGCTCTGGGAGGAGGCCTGGGCTTGGGTGTAGAGGAGGGCGTCACCTGTAGACTCACCAGTATCCACCTAAGAGTGGATGAAACCACCCCCAGAGGCCCCACAGAAACATCAGCATCTAAGAGGTAAGCAGATGGAAAGAGAAACCACAGAAGATGTTGAGAAGCTGTAGGGAAGCACTGTCCCCGGCATGAAGGAGGGAGGACTAACCTCACTGAGTGTCATAAACAAAGTCTATTCCAAGCACTTTACCTACATTAGTTCATTTAATGCTACATCCATATTACAAAGGAGAAAACAGGCAGAGAGGTTCAAGGACTTGCCAAAAACTGGCATTCAGATTCAGCAGTCTGGTCTGAGTGCTCTCACCCAGAACATGGGGCTGCCTTTCAGACAGAAGAAGGAGACAGAAAGTACAGCTGAATTCAGCACAACCATCAAAAAGCATCTCCTGACTTCAGCCTCAGCAAAGTCACCTGGGACCTTGGCCAGAAGTTTTATTTAAGTGGGAAGAGAGGATTCTGGACACAAGAAAAAATGAGAAACAGGAGGTAGAAACAGCAAGAGCGAGGAACTCACTTCAGGAGATGAAGGAGACCAGGAGAGAAAGCAAAGGACGTTCTGGTTCACAAATGGTAATGGTTTCTAGGGTTGGAGACACTGACAGTGGTTGTAGGGACGAGAGAAAAGAACTCAGAGAGGGGAGAGCTGGGTCTCCGGAATGAGACGTAGGAGAGCAGGAGCTCTGGGGCTGCGTGGATTCCGGCCAGGGCACAGGGTCCTTCACCATCCAAAATCAGTGAGGAAGGTGGGGGGGCTGGGAAGACCTCACACCGAGTCATGCTAGGGAATAAGACGTTCAACTGTTTGCTACCAAACTAGCAGAGACACCTAAAGGGAAAGACAGAAACTTAAACAGTGGGCAGTTCATCTGTTCCTCAATCTCGATAACTTAGATCAAAATCAGGACTTCTGTAAACTTGGAGGAATCTTCCTGCCCCCTCACAGAAGAAGTAATATTTGTATTTTCACTTTCTTTTAACTGGAATTTAGCATTTTCTGCCGTTACCCATGAGCCACAAAGCACAGAGGAGTTAAAACTTCCCGCAACTTTGACATTGATAGAAAACAGTCACGTCATTGGGAAGCTGAGACCGTGGTGGTTCTGGTCACCTGGGGAACTGAGAGTTTCGCCTTGGGGCTTACACTCAACTCCGAGGGATGAGTTGAAGCCCTGGAGAAAACATGCTTCTGTGTTGTTAGTGATCGTTAAGAATTTTGTCCATTCTTTCAGTGCTGCTCACACTTGCATGTGCATAAGGATGTCCAGAGCTTGTTAGGCAAAGATTCTCAGGCCCCACCCACAGTTAACTGGTCCAGCCGGTGTGGCTGGGGCGTGCCATTCGGTATGTCTAAAAAGCTTCCAGGAGATGCCCTCGTCCTGGGACCACGCTGTCAGCAACAGTACTGCCCGGCCTCAGTCATAAGAAGGCCCCTCAGGGAAATGTCTTTAGAAAAAAGTGCCTTAAAAAGCTAAGTTTTCTTTGGAAATAACAATATGTTTCTTCCTTATGGCCAGCACAAACCATGGGCTGTCTCTGCCTTTTTGCTGGGCTACCAGGAAGCACACAGTTAGTGACTCTTGCTGGAATCTCTCCCTTGTACATCACACGTTTCAACAAAGAATGTGCCTTGCATCATTGCTTGTAATATGAAATTTGGAAACTATCAGAAGGTCCAAAAAATGGAGGGGGGTATATTATATATTCCATGCATATTATGGAGATTATGCACATTGTTTAAAAAAAAGTACCAATATGGTACCATCTCTAGGACATTTTAATCAGCGGGGAAAAGGGTAGAGTAGCATGTATAATAAGTGTCTGGCCACTGTATCTATGTGTAGCGAGAGGCTGTGGCGTTCCACCCAAATCCCCCTGGAGTACCAAGGTACTTCTCCCAGCTGCTAGGAGACGGCTGGCTGTTGCAGGCTTGAGACCTTTTGAGAATTTCCCTTGGTCAAAGAGAGCCACTCCACCCAAGGTTACATGCCCTCCCTGGGGCAGCCTACAACCAAAGACTGATTGATTTCAGAATGCAGTGGCCTCCTTGCCTCCATTCAGGACAACACTGAGGACCATACCAACTCCAGAGCATCTTGTAAGATCAGCTGATGCCTCTGTTCAACAACTCCCTCTGCCCACTCTGCTTCCTTCACTGACTTACAGGTGTTCCAAGAGCCTCCCTAGTAAACCTCCTGCTTGCAGATCTCCATCCACAAGTCTGCTTTCCTGAGAACCCAGCACATGACAGAGCATGTGTGGTTGAAGTGCATATATTTTTTCTAGAACACTTTCCCCAAGAAGGGAAAGTAGGCTTGTTAATGTCATACTTACCTGGTACTCAATCATTTTCTGTTGTTCTTGGAAAAAGATCTGTGGCCTGTGAAGATAGATTGGAGGGAGGAGGATGGAGAAGGAGAGAAGAGAGCTGTGAGAGACCAGGCTTATGTTAGGACTTGCAAATTCCCTACATAACTCCTGCACAAAAACCCATGCTTTAAGTCATTGTGGTAGAAGGAAAACATGGTGCCATTCAACCCAGAATGTGGATGCACAGAACAGACTTCCCAGGAAGCAAAAGCCGCTACCATGTGAAAACTGGAAATTATTAAAAGCCAAAAATCCTTCAAACTTATACCACTGGTCCCAAGTATATACCAGAAAAGGGGCTTTCATATCTGTTACGATAATACCACGAAGAACACAAAGCAAAGCAAAGTAACTGTATAACTTCAACAAAACTAATGGTTACTTAAACTGTGGTACACATAATTACTGAAAGGCTAAACCTTGTTATTCGCCCAGCAGATTATTATTTTTTTTGTCTTTTCAATAAATGGTTTTATTTTTAATTTTTTTTTACATTTTTTATTGAGTTATAGTCATTTTACAATGTTCTGTCAAATTTCAGTGTAGAGCACAATTTTTCAGTTATACATGAACATACATATATTCATTGTCACATTGTTTTTTTTGCTGTGAGCTACCACAAGATCTTGTATATATTTCCCTGTGCTATACAGTATAATCTTGTTTATCTATGCTACATATGCCTGTCAGTATCTACAAATTTTGAAATCCCATTCTGTCCCTTCACCCAGCAGATTATTCAGTGTTGTCATTAAAAAATAATGTTCAACCGCTGACAACAAACAACTCAAGATGTTTAATTAAAGAAATAACTGTAATGGCTTAAATTATTTTTAAAAGGGCAAGTCATAGGTTAAGAGTATAAATAAATACTTTGATGTACTTGAACGTTTAATGTTAGAACTATATTAAAATTACCAGTGGAATAACTCTTGGTTTTTAAAAATTATATCTTTTGTGGCGATTCTCACTGAAGTAACCGGGCACGGTGTCATCCTGACTGGAAAAGCCTGCCAGCACCCAGATTCTGATCGCTACCACTCATTCTCACCAGAAAGAACTAGAGCTCCTCAGAAAATGTCTGAGTCCATCATCTGGAACAAAGAATACAAGGTGCACCTTTACAATCTTGAGTGTCAGAAAGCAAGGACCCTTCCTCAGGGGATAGGTCCAGGCAAGGGGGTGAGTAGAGGTCAGCCTCAAGGGGCTCCAACCTTGCAAGCAGTAGCGCTGGAGAAAACTGGCCATATCTACCCAAGTTAAACACACGAATATGGCCTCATAGTTCCGTATGAATGCATATGTTCACAAAGCTTTAGTCTATAAAAACTATAAATATGTAGTGATAATCAAAAATCACAATATTAAAATTTTCCTTTTAAAATAACTGGTACTATATTTAGATAAGACTACTATAACTTGGAGGTTCCCTATTTCCAAAAAATACACATATTGGGAAATACGGAACTAAATTCATACAAAACATTAATAAAGAACATTCAAGCTTTTCACTCACAGTAGTGAGAAACCTATAAATAGGTCTGAATATACTGTGCTAGTAAGCTACAGCCTGGCATTGAAAATCCACATCCAGGAGCAACAAGAGGTCTGACTTGTGGCTGGTGGGACTGCAATTTGGTTCAATCATTTTGGAAAACTGTTTGGCCATATCTGCCAAAGCTGAATGTAGAATCCCCGTGACCCAGCAGTCCCACCCCTGGGTATATACTAGAGAAATAACTGCATAGTGTTCAATGAAGACTTGAATAAGAATGTTCATGGCAGCTTTGATCATAGTAAGTCACAACCGGAAACTGCCCAGGAGAACTAGATAATTGTGGCCTCTCCATATAATGGAATACTATTCAACAACAAAAAGGAATGAACTGCTGATATCCATGCAATCCATGTGGATCTCACAGATATTATGTCCAATGAAAGAAGTCAAACTTAGGAAGAATATACTGGATAATTCCATTTCTAGGGAGTTCCAGAACAGGTAAAACTATGGTGAGAGAGTCAGAACGTGGGAAGGGGATGGATATTACTGAGATGGGGTAGGAAGGAGCCTGCTAGCGTAGGGGGTCAGCCAACTTTTTATTTGAAAGACCAGACAGTAAATATTTTTGGCTTTGTGGGTCCTATGGAGTTTGCCACAACTATTCAATTCTGCTGTTCTAGCATGAAAGCAGCCACTGATAATGACACAGCAGTGAATGAGTACAGCTGTGTTCCAATAAAACTTTAATTACAAACAGAGATGGCAGGCCAGATTTGGCTCATGGGCAATCGTATGCCAACCCCAGCTCTAAGGTGGTGGAAACGTTGCTCTAAGTGGTGGTTACACGAATGTGTGTATGTATTTAAAAATCCATCAAGTTGTATATTTACTATTTGTATGTTTTGCTCTATGTCTTTTATACCTCAGTAAAAGAGACAAGGAAAAGAAAGGCAAAAAGCAAACGGCAAGACGTAGACAAAATAACTCCTACATCCACCAGAACTGACTCACACCTTTGAGGGCAGGAAAACCATCCCACCACTGCGCGGGCAACAAGAGTTTGTTTCCTGACTGGCATTCTTGAGCTGTGGCCCTGATGACTGGCAACTCAAACAGTGACAGCCTCACAGCTGATTCCCACCAGATCCAGGCTTTGCCCACTGAGAAATAGTCTAGGAGGACAACTTTTAAAACAGAGCAACTCATATCTCTCCTCTGCAAAAAGAGGAGATTGTAATCTTCCCATGGCACAGAGAAGAGCTTTTCTTGAATACAGTGACATTCATAATGTTTGACTATCCTGGTGCCCTCCCCTGGAGAAACAGGTCTAGCCAATTACTCTCCTAAGGTTTCTTTACATAATGATGATTAATCCCTCCAACCTTAGTGACTGCCAAAGTCTCACAACTGATCACAGATCAAGGAAAATTAACTAGAAGAGATCAAGAAAAACTGGCCACAACTGGAATAACAGCCTTTAATTATATACTTTCATGTGTCAGGTAAGCGTGGGAACTTAAAAATGACTTATTCCAACTGTCACGTAAATATAAAAAGACGTCAGTGTCCCTCAATACTAAAAGCCTGTTACTTAAGAGTCTTTGCTCTGGCAAGAGATTTGGACCCTGGGTGACTCCTTCAGAAGAAGATCCCCTCTCCTGGACCAGAGGGCCTTTTACCTGGCCCATTAGGCCCTCAAGCTCCATCTCTCAAAGGGAACTCACCCTCAGCTGCAGCCACTGACAGAGGCTTCTGCAGATGTGACTGAGGTCCTGTGGCCCCAAGGAGAGCCCTGCTGTCCAACAAGGTGGTGGGACCCAAACGTGTACACTCAGGAAACCTGAAGATAAGCAGACCCAATGGTGAGAAGTCATCCAGCAGCCCCCAATACTCTGGGGCCAGTGAGGAAGAAGCCTGCAAGAGGGCTGAGCAGCAGACATATCTGAGTGATGGCTGTGCTCTGGGTTTGAGGGAGGGGCAACTTCTGGTAAGACCCTGAGCCTACAAGTCACTCGGACAGATGTCTGAAAGCCAAGCGATTCCTTTAACTGACTGAAGGAATCTAGGCCAGACAGTTTACCTCCCTGGGCCTCATTTTCCTCACCTGTGAAAACAGGAATGATAAATAGTAATTTTAAAAAGCCCATCCTGGTGGGGAGGGCATAGCTCAGCAGTAGAGTGCATGCTTGGCATGCAGGAGGCCCTAGGTCCAATCCCCAGTACCTCCATCATAAAATAAATAAACCTAATTACCTCCTCCCCGCCCCTACAAAAAAAGATAGAAATTTTAAAAAAAAGTTTTTTTTAATTAAAAAAAAAAAAGCCCATCCTTAGGGGCTTTCCAAAAGTTACCTCATTTAACACAAACTCAGGAATGGTTGAAAGGGGCTGAGTTATGAATAACAAAAGACACCTTTATCCCTCTTATCACTTAGGAAATTCCAAGGGTTTCAGGAGCTCTGTGCCAAAAATAGGACTGAAGACCACATACATATTTCTTATTATAAATCACAGTATCACACAGACTAAAATAAAAAGGATAAGAAACAGTAATTGGGTACATATGGTGAAAGTATGGAGAATTTTTTTTCAATTTCCCTCAACAACAAGGTAAAATTATTGTAGTGAGTTTTCTTTTGTCATTAAAAAGCAGATGATTCTGGTGGATAATCTGGATAATTCCACCAGATAATCTGATGGAAGATGAAGCCAGTCATCTGTCTTGCTAGTCAGTCTTGATAAGCGGTACCACCACGCAGTCAGTCCCCCAACAGCAGCATGGCAGTCATCTGAAGGGATACCATCTCCTTCCCTGCATGATAGTGACTCATACATCCTCATCACCACACCCTGACATTTGAACTCAAAAACCGTATGTTACTATATAGATACCATCATCTGGATGCTCTCAGGCACAAAGCACAGGGTCCAATTCAATGTGCATTTGTTTTTTTGGTTTTTTTTAACTTAAGTATAGTCAATCACAATGTGTCAATTTCTGGTGTACAGCACAATGTTCAATGTGCATGTTTTTGACTTCCAGAAGGAATATCCAAAAACAAACAAACAAACAAAATAGGCAATCTCAAATGGCCAAGCCAGAGCTACAGATTAGAATTTTGTGCTGGTGTGTATCTGGTTTCAGAATTTCAGACAAAACTTTCCCATTGTATGAATGTTTTGGCTTCAGATTATTTCTATGATTCCATTTAATTCGAGTTCAAAAACAGGCAAAACTAATCCATTGTATTAGACCTGGGATGGCAGTGGGTATTGACTGATAAGGCTTCAGGGTGCTAGAGATATCTTAATCTAGGTTGTGTGTACACAGTTCTCGTCAATGTAAAAATTCATTGAGCTGTGCCGTTAACATAAGGATACTTAAATGTATGTGTGTTATGCCTGGAAATGATCTGGAAAAATGTTTATTGCATAAGTAAAATGAAATAATCTGGATTCAAACTTAAGAATTTTTTCAAATGGAGCCACATATTGCCCCTTGACCAGGTATGAATATTCCATTTAATTCAAATTCAAAAACAGACAACATTAATCAGTGATGTTAGAACTGGGAGACTGGTCCCCATGGCAGGGTAGTGGCTGGGAGCGAGTATCATGGGGCTTTCCGGATGTTACAATCTTCTGTTTTCTGATAAGCACATTACCCTGGGGTGTTCCCTTTGTGACAATTCATTGAGTTGTATGTATATTTATGCATACTTTTGTATGCATCTTATACTTCAATGAAAGATTTATGTTAAAAACTTTAAAAACAAATATTACTTGCTCCCAAACCTGGCACTAGGCATAGTGTAGGTGATGAAGGAAACTACAAGAAAAAGAAAATGCCTGACTCCTTACCCATGCGTGTGGGTCCTGCATCGAAGAAATTACCCGTCTTTGATTCTGTGCAGCGGAAAAATAGGAAATGTCTGCTCTAAAAATGAAAGCCTGGCATGTATGGTTTCTGAAAGATGTTACCTGCCTCACCTCTCCACTTCCTTTGTTTCTTCAGATGCTATTCTCACTGTGCTTTGTCTGAAGATTGCCTAAGGATTGAATGTAATACTTAAAACAATCAGGGGTGGGAGGGTGTAGCTCAGTGGTGGAGCACCTGCCTGGCATGCATGAGGTCCTGGTTCAATCCCCAGTACCTCCATTAAAAATAATAAATAAACCTAATTAACTCCCCCCAGAGGGAAAAAAAAACAATTAAAAGACTGTTTCAGCATTTCACCCTTTTATTAAGCTACTGATCAAATCTTATTTTCCTTTCATTTGTGATTTTGTCCTGGTCCATCTTAATCACCAGTACTTTGACTTTAATTTCAGTGAAGAGCAGTTGCTAAAAGTAGCTTTTTGGTTTTGTCATTGTTATTGTGGTATTAGGTTTATTGAACGGTTCTACCAGGATTTTATAAGGCACAGGTTCACGGAAGTCAAACATGCCATGCCTAAAAAATACAGAACAAAGTAAAAAGATTCTTAGAACACGATAACTTCCAGAACCAGTTTCTTTTCCTTCTGTGAGTCATCTTTTTTTCCCTAGCCTTATTGAGATATAATAGTATAAGTTTAAGGTGTTCAATCCCCTGATTTGATACATGTATATATTGCAAAATGATTACCACATTAGGGTTCGTTAACATCTCCATCACTTCACGTAATTATCTTTTGTGTGTGTGTGTGTGTGTGTGGTGAGAACATTATTTTTAAGGATTTTCAAACACTCTCAAGGTTTACCCCTTCAGCAAAATCTTTTACAGTATCAGTTTAGATACTTACTCAGTAAGCTCTTTGTTTCCTGACCACAGGCAAAGGAACATCCATCCTAGCTGCCATGAAGTCAGAACAGATTTCCAGAAACCAGGCTCACACTTGGGATGCTGTTACAGATGGATATGTCATTACATTTTCCAGAAAGAACCTTAAAGGAAGCATTAGGAGAAATATGCATTAAATCCTTGGCAAAAGCAAGAGAAGCCACATCTTTAATAACATGTTATTTTACAGGAGTTTAACGCTTAATCCTTTCAAAGCACTTTCATTAATGTGAGGAACAATACAAAAAGGGGGAGGGAGGTTTCCAAAAGAGTTCTGAGGTAGGCTTTGGCCCTGAGGAACAGGAGGGAACTGGCTGCTCATCAGATGGGGTATGTCCTATGGGTGAAGTGTGTTCCCACTGTGCAGGGTTGCAGCCTCAAATCCTTGACTCTCCCACTGCCTTCCTCTGCACTTTACAAGCCTCAACACCAACTCCCTTTAAGCCTCCTAATCATAGACACACCTGGTGTCTCCAATCTACAGCTCTCGGGCGTCCTTATAGCTATGATATCCCCATATGTCCAAATATGACCATTGAAGACCACTAGTCAGTGACTACAAAGGTCACTGATTCGTTCTGATTGCAGAACGGTGAATAACACAGATCCCATATGGGGAACCCACACTGATCTCCAATGATATCCCAATGACTGGGGATCAATCAGTGATTCCCATTGTCCCACCTCCCCTGAAAATTATGACAGTCTCAGTCACTGATACCCCCCTCATTGATCCGTCTGTTCCACATTCCCTATCTACAAAAGTCCAGTCACTGATACCCTCAGATCCCCCATCGATGAGCCAAAGGAAGTCTCAATCACTATTAGCCTAAAAGTATTTCTCCAAACATTGATCCTCATTGACCACCCTCATCACTGAACCTCAGAGTTTCCACAATCACCAGTTCTAGGTACCCAAACGTAACTTAGAACTTCCGATCACTGACTCCCTCAGTATTCTGATCACCGAGCCGCAACGCCATTCAAATCAGTGTCTTCGAAGAAACCCACCTGGCCTCAGACCCCGTAAGACCACTATAAACTGACCCCCACGCACTCTTGTCAATCAAGAACTCTCATTTATTGATTCCCGCAGAACTCCCAATCCATTTTCTCCACAGACACTGCCACTGAATCCCACAAATCCGACACCACAGACTCCCCAACGAGGCTCAGACGCCCAATCACTTAACCCTCCAGTCCCCTCAGTCTCTGACCCTTACGGGCACCCATGACTGACCCAGTCGGGCCACCGTAGTCGTCTGCTCACTATTACATGGGTCCCGATGTTTGACTGTTTCTCACAGGGACCTTTCCCATTTTCCCTGCACCCGCGCCCATTACCTGAAATGGGTTGTCGCACCCCGCCGCCTCACCACAGTACAAGCTCTTCTCTCTTCCCATCCCGAGTGACCGTGCGCAGACTCAGTCGCGACTTGGAGGCTGGCTGCCGCCGCCTGGCAACCTCCCAGAGAACGGGATTCTGGGTTCCGGAGCGTTAATGGCAGGTACGATGGCCGCGCCCGCTTGTCAGCCGCTTGCTGGGGGCGGCCATGATTACGCCTGTGCCGTGCAGCGGATGATTCGGCCCTTTGTTAGGCGATTGGGCCATTTTAGAACGGGGAGAAGCAAGTGTTCCTGAGTCCCTAAACACAGACGTCACTGCTGCTTTTAGCATCTCAGAAGCCCATACCACCTGTGACCAACAGAGCGGCTCCCTGACCCGGCAGTTGAGCTTTCTTTGTCTCCAGCAGCGCAAGCAGTGAGGTAAGATGGCCGCGTACGTTCATACCGCTTCTTACGGGCAACCAGCGCGGCCATCTCCCCCGAGGAACTCCCCTCCCATAAAGCAAGGTGAAACTTTTTCTAGGCGTGGGAGAACGGCGAAGAAGAGAAGCTCTTCTCTCGGGGAGGCTGAGGCCCGGGAGGAAGAGGCGGGACTTCACCCAGTGGGCGGAGCTGCAAGAGTGGGTCAGTAGGAAGATCTTGAAAAGATTATGTTGAAAGTGGGAACTTTCTCTCAGGTGGCTTGACCCTGTTGACTTTAAAAATAAAACAGCCAACTTACTTGACCAAAAAATGAGTTTATTCCTATATAGCAGAGACTCACAGTTCGGGACAACAAGTCACAGCAAAAACGATGGACAAGTCCAACAAAAAAACAGGAACTGTTATTTTACAGAGAAAAAGGAGGTAGTTGGGAGGGGTTGTTTTGAAGCCAAGTACGTTGGAGAAAAGTGAAAGTTCAGAGTGAAGACGGCTTCTCATTGGCTGAGTTGTTGGGGTAGTGGATTTCCTGTGGGAGATGCAATGTACAGCTCTTCTTGTTGGGGTCTGTGATTGATGATTTTTTCCTGTTGATTCTTCTGTCGGGGTCTCTAATTGACAGTTCTTCCTGAAACGGACCTGGAGTGGTACTGCCTGAGATCTCCCTTTTCTGGCCTCCCTACTCCATTGGAGTGAGATTTTCCTTTATTAATTTTCATGCTCCAGAAGCCCACCTGAAATAAGGGTGTGAGTGCAAGCAGTTTATTTGGGAGGTAGGGGATGGGTCAGTGAGACGGGAGGGATGGAAACCAACAGAGAGTGCATCCATAAGCAGATTACCCCTGTGAGTAATGGGGGTTGAGTCCTGTGGGGAACTCTGGTAGATGGTGTGAAAACCACCTCCAAGTTTTCCCAGTCGAGGGCTGATGAAGCTGAGATATTTATGTTATCTCTGGTTCCTCACTGTTGAGGGCTTCTGCAGGGGCCTTAAAGCTCGAGCACTTTCAGCCTGCCTCACGGGCAGGTCTCAGGCAGAGCCTGCAGGCGCTCAGGGAGAAGCCAGCCATCAGCATATGGGCATGGTGAGTGCCTAGGCAAAGTGGGGTACCAACAGCATTCACCAGAGTCCTGTTTTTATAACCATCTACGCAGTGCTCTGCACATCCCAGGCATCATTTTGGAACACCTCTAGAAATGATTGCCTTTTCGTATGAAAATAGCTCTCTAGAAAAACAATTCTATTTGGTGGTCATACCAACTGGTATAACAGCTCACCTCCAAAATGACTCCCAACGATTCCCGACGCCTGGTATTCACACCCTTGTGTCATCCCCTTCCACATTGCAGGTCTGAGGTTAATAGTTTACAGTAGAAGTGATGGCCTGACACTACTGAGATTAAGTTGTAAATGACACCTGAGCTTCTGTTTTGGAGGTGTTCAAGCCCTTTCTCTCAACTTACTTTGGGAGAAGTTGGTTGCCATATCATTGAGGACAGAGACCACCTATGAAGAGGCCCAGGTAGCAAAGAACTCCTGCCAACAGCCAGGGAGGAACTGATGCCTTATTATATCCAAGTGCCTTCTGATATCCATCTTGGAAGCAGGTCCTGCACCCTAGTTAAACCTTGGAATGCCTGCAGCCCCCACCAATGGACTGACTGCTACCACATGAGGGACTAAGTCAGAACCACCCAGCTGGCAGCTCCCAGATTCTTGACCTTCAGAAACTGTGTGAACTGTTAAATGTTTGTTTTAAGCCACTGGATTTGGGGGTAATCTGCTATGCAGCAATAGGTAACTCGGATGCTGGGGTAAAAATGCTGTAATTGATGTCTCTGGATTCCTTAAACAAGTTCCTAAACTTGTGAGATTGTTCTGTCAAGTCAGAGGGGATTATTGGCAATTTCCTCTTATCTTGCATAATAGAGAAATTAAAGGCCTGTGGCTCTGTTAGATTTTTAAAACTTAATAGAGTTTAACAGTCTTGCCTGATTTGAATTAATACAAGTGGTTTATATGACAGTGTTTTGAAGTGATTATAGTAATTAACAAAAATGACCATTTGGAAAGTGCCTGTTACATGCCTGGCCTGTTGCTGGCCTGCTCACTTCAAGGGCTACTCATTCTAGCACCAGTCAGCTAGGCAAAAGGAAAGAGAGCCTTAGAGTGTCTTATGCTGGGAATTAAATACACTGCCTCAGAAATGACACATGTCATTTGCTCCCACTACTCATTGAACAGTCAGCCAACCACGATATAAATACAGTCTTACCATAAGCTTGAAATGGGGAGAGCTAGAAATATTTAAGGAACAACCTTAAAGACAAACACGATGAAAGCAGTGTTATCATCACGATTTCACAGGACGTGCACACAGAGGTAAGATGTCCAATCCATAATCACTCAGCTAGTAAGTAAAGAAGGAAGCAGAGCCAGGTATGTCTGTTTTATATAGAGGTAAAGGTTCATTACCATTATTATTAAATTTTTACTTCAATGTATCTAAGGCAATGAATTAGGGAACAAAGAGAAGACTGAGGTCTCCAGTAAAAATAAAGAGACTCAAGATGCTGAGGTCTTGGGGGGGGGGGGGCGGGGGAGGAGGAGTACAGGTGGAGAGAGAAAACAGATAAAAGAAGAGTTTTTACAAAAGAGTACATACACACTGTATGTGAAGCTCAGGAACAGGCAAAACAAATCTATTGAGTTATAAATCAGAAAGCAATTGACTCTAGCAGTTGTTGACTCTGAAGAGAATTTCTTGGAGTAATGAAAATGTTCTATATATTGTTTTGGGTGGTGGTTTTGTGCGTCTATATAATTGTCAAGACTCATCAAAGTTAAGACTTATGATTTGTGCATTTATTTTATGTACATTAAAACTCAATTTTTTGAAGAAAAAGAGTGTCAAGATTATTGAGTGATCGTGTAGGCTAGGGAAAAGTGAGACATGTGAAAGAAGTCACACAACTTTACCATCATCTGTGGAAAGATGGGACCCAGGCAAGGCCATCATCAGCACTATGGCTTGTGACAGTGCCCGCTCTGGGCAGAGGGGTGAGAGAAAGGAACCCCAAGGATTCATGGTTTGGCGAATTAAAGGCTCTGGGCTAACCCAGCCGTAGTGACCATCAGCTCTTATTTACTCCCTGGGTTGACAGGTCTCAGCCTATTGAACCAGTTGTGGTGGCCCTCCACACTGTCATCATTTAAAGGGATACTGGGCCCCAAATTTGGCCTATAAGGAGGCACAGCCCTTTCCTACTCTGGAGCAGAAAGGACTGTGCCCTGGCCTGAGTAGAAATAGGCCTTTGCCCTTGTATGAGTGAAGACTGTTCTGGATCTCAGTGGGATGAGACTGTCCCCCCGGATCAAGGTAGATCTAGAGAGTAGTCTGGCATGAGCAGAGGCCACACCCCATCCTGTCCTGTCTTGAACTAGGGGTGGAGGTGGTAATTGGTGACACAAGTCTTAAAGTATACTTTCCAAAAAGTTAAAAATTAGAACTCTTACAGATATTCAGAGATTCATTTAACTTAATAATGAGGGAATTAGCAGGATTGGAATTTTGGTTCAGAGTAAACAGGTATATAGTCAGTGGAATAAAGAATCTTGAAATAAGACTGCAAAGTTAGATACAAAACTAATGTCCTACAGAGCAATAAAACCATGACCTGTAAGGTTATCTTTTCTCCACAGAATCAGTTTGTGTCTATAAAAAATATATGAAATGTACCAATTGTCTCCAAGTAAAATTTATCTATATAGTCTTCATCCTAATTAGTAGTAAAAAGCCAGTCAAACAAGGCACATTCTACTAGAGCATTGGGTTCTCAAACTGGTGCAGTTTTAATCTCCAGGGGACATTAGACAATCTGTGGAGACAGTTTGTGGGGAAGGGGGATGCTACTGACACGTGGTGGGTAGAGGCCAGGGATGCTTCCAACCATGCAGAGGACAACCTGGCACAACAAAGAATTATCTGGCCCAAAATGTGAACAGTGCTGAGTTTAGGAAATCTTTCTCTAAAATGATTTGTTAGTCTTTGGGTGGGGTTTTTAGAGTATGCTCGAGTATGACTTTGAAAAGGCACACAAGATAACACAGTATTGTTTCCTTCTTTCCCAGTTTTTGATCATTTTTCTTAACACAAAATTGACAAAGTGTTGGTAATTATTGAATCTGAGTAATGAATACATGGTGATTAATCAATCTTTTCTATTTTTGTGTATGTTTGCTTTCCCCCCTACATTAAAATTTTTTTTTAAAAAAAAACCCAGTAGATTCTGGTCTTTTGCTTATGGTCAGTGCCATGTACCAGTGGCCACAGCTTAAGAGCATGTTTAGACATCATATTTAAGTGTAAAGATGTTTCTCTTTTATGACTTCATCCCAAACTCTGCCCATCTCTCAAGTCCAGGAACTCTCAATTCTAACTACATCTTAAATTCAGTCAGATTTTAAAAATCCAATGCTTGGGATCCACTCTCAGCAGTTCTGGTGTGGTTTTCCTGGGGTAAGGTTCTTTTTTATTTTTAAAGTTTACCAGATTTGGGACATTGTGGACACACAACCTAAATCAATTAAGAAACTTCATATTATGAACTTGGTTTGAGGTGGGCTGGATGGGTAATACCTTGCAGGGCGAATGAGAATACACCCTGAAGGAGGGCATACCTATCTTATGCCTAGGCCTCCACACATAATTTTTCAGGGACAATGACCAGCAAGCTGTCACAGATAATCAGTCACACAAGGGAACAGAACCACATGAGCAAGACCCTGCAGAAACAATAGTCACTATAAGCAGATCCATCTAAACAGAGTAGCTTTGGACTAGAGATGTCGCTTTGGTCTGTGTTCAGCCCACGGGATTTTTTTTTTAATAGACTTTATTCTTTTAGAGCAGTTTCAGGTTCACAGCAGAACTGAGCAGAAAATACAGAGTTCGCACATAGCCCTCCCCACCGACACATATATACTGCCCTATCCTCAACATCCCTCATCAGTGTGGCATATTTGGTACAATCGATGGATCAACATGGGCACATTATTATCAACCAAAGTCCATAGTTTACATTAGGGTTCATTCTTGATGTTGTACATTCTATGGGTTCTGACAAATGCATAATGACATGTAGCCACCACTATAGTATCATACAGAATAATTTCATTGCCCTAAAAGTCCCATGTGCCCAATTTATTCATTCCTCCCTCCCTCCCTCCCTCTCCCCAAGCCCCTGGAAACCATGATCTTTTTATTGTTTCTGTAGCTGTGCCTTTTCCAGAATGTCATTTGGTTGGAATCGTACAATTTATAGCCTTTTCAGACTGGCTTCTTTCATTTAGTAATATGTCTTTTAAGTTTCTTCCATGTCTTTCATGGCTTGATAGATTTTTTTTTAACTGCACATATATTTTTAATTTACATATATGTACTGTTCATTTTTTCTAAGAACATTTAGAGTTTTAGCTTTTTAAACTTACATAGTTATCAAAGGAATAAAGCCAACCACAGAATAAGAATTAATTCAAAAATATACATATACCCTGCTATAAACAGCAACATTATTTATAATTGCCAAGATATGGAAGCATCCTAAGTGCATATCAATAGTTGAATAGATAATGAAGATGCAGCATATATATATAATGGAATACAACGTACCCATAAAAACGAAGGGCATTTTGCCGTTTGTGGCCCTTCATTCACTTTTTTTTTTTTCATTTCAAAAATCGGAATGTTATAACTGGCAGAGACATTTCCATTACATCAAAAACAACAAAATACCTAGAAATAAACCTAACCGAGGAGGTTGTCTATACTCCAAAAGCTGAAATGACACAGAGAAATGGAAAGATTTCTTGTGCTCTTGGATTGGAAGAATCAACACTATCAAAATGGCCACATTACCCAAAGCAATCCACAGATCCAACACAACACCCATCAAAATACTCATGACATTCCTCACAGAACTAGAACAAATGATTCCAAAATTTATAGGAACCACAAAAGACCCTGAACAGCCAAAGCAATCTTTTGTAGGTCTCTCTTTTTTTCTCTTTCTTCTTTTTGTTCTCTTTCCTTGTGGTTTGATAACTAGAGACGATCCTTTAACATTTGTTATAAAGCTGGTTTGGTGGTGCTGAAATCTTTTAGCTTTTGTTTATCTGTGAAGCTTTTGATTTCTCCATCAAGTCTGAATGAGAATCCTTGCTGGATAGAGTATTCTTGGTTTTAAGTTTCCCCCTTGCATCATTTTAAATATATCATGCCACTCCCTTCTGGCCTGTAGAGTTTCTGCTGAAAAATCGCTGATAACCTAATGGGAGTTCCCTTATTTGTTATTTTTGCTTTTCTCTTGCTAATTTTAATATTTCCTCCTCATCCTTAATTGTTGTCAATTTGATGACTATGTGCCTTGGTGTTTTCCTCTTCTGGTTGATCCTGTGTGGTACTCTCTGCGCTTCCTGGACTTGCGTGACTGTTTCCTTTCCCAAGTTGGGGAAGTTTTTGGTGCTTATCTCTCCAAAAATTTTCTCAGGTCCTCTCTCTCTCTCTCTTCTCTTTCTGGGACTTCTATAATGCGAATATTAGTGTGCTTCACGTTGTCCCAGAGTTCTCTTAAACTATCCTCATTTCTTTTCATTCTTTTTTCTTTTCTGAAGTGGTGATTTCCAGTAATCTGTCTTCCAGCTCACTAATCCGTTCTTTTGCCTCCTTTAGTCTATTCTTGGTTTCTTCTAGTGTATTGTTCATTTCAGTGATTTTATTCTTCAACTTTGTTTGGGTATCCTTTATATTTTCCATCTCTTTGCTAAAAACTTCATTTTGTACATCTTGAGTTCTCTGAACATTTTGGCCATCATTACTTTAAACTCTCAGATAAATTACCTATCTCCTCATCACTTATTTCTTCTTCTGGGATTTTATCTTTTGCCTTAGCCTGGGATATATTCCTTTGCCACCTCATATCGTCTGTCTTTCTGTGTGTTTGTGGATTCCTTCCATAGGCTTTGGGATTGTTTCCTTATTTCTAGTATCTGCCCCTGGTGGATGAGGCTGGACTAGAGGCTTATGCAGGTTTCCTGGCAGGAGAGGCCAATGCCTGCCCACTGCTGCGTGAAGCTTCGTCCTGGACCTCTGGTAGGTAGGGCTGTGTCTAGAGGCCTTTGTGGCTTAGCAAGTCTGCTGATGGCTGTGGCTGTGTTCCCACCCTGTATGTTGTTTGGCCTGAGGCTTCCCTACAGGCTGTTGGGTCGGGGTAGGTCTTGATCCTAATGATCCAATCAGGATGTCAGCCTCCAGGAAAGCTCCTGTAGACTAACATTCCCAGAATGTCCGCCACCAGCTTCTATGTCCTCTGAGTGAGCTGCAGCCATCCCCTACGTCCCCAGGAGACCCTCCAAATCCAGCAGGCAGGTCTGGTCCAGGTTCCTATGAAATCACTGCCTCTGCTCTTGGACCTCATGCACATGAGTTTCCGTGTATGTTTCCCAAGCAAATGGAGACTCCATTTGCCCCAGTCCTGTGAGGCTCCCAAAGCCAAGCCCCTCTGGCCTTCAAAAACAGATGTCCTGGAGTCTCCTTTTCCCAATGCCAGGGACCCGAGTTGGGGAGCCTGACATGGGGCTTAGAGCTTTCACTCCTGTGGGAGGGCCTCTGCAACTTAACAAATCTTCAGCTTGTGAGTCACCCACCCCAGGGGTATGTGGCCTAATTATATCGCGAGCACACCCCTCCTACCATCCTGCTGTGGCTCCCTCTTTATGTTTCCAGTCGCAGAAGGTCTTTTTTGCTAGGTTCCAGTCTTGTTTTTTGATGGTTGTTTAGCATTCAGTTGTGGTTTCGTTGTCCAAAGGGATTCTTAATAGCAATTCCCTTTCTATTTCTAGAAGCCCTCAACTGTGAGATCTTCAGGCAATATGAATCCATACATTACAGTGATAGCTAGCCCTGTTTGTCACTGGTAGGTAGATAACACTGTACCAGTTACTTCCCATAAACCCTACCCCACCTCAGGTCTTTATTGCAGTTGTTCCTGTTTGGATTATGGGGTTCATTTTCCCACTCTATCCTCTATATGTAGATGTAGTGTTAGATATTGTTTACTTCTAATCAGTATTAATTTCCACCTTTTTCTTTTTGTTGTTAATGGAGGTCCTGGGGATTGAACCCAGGACCTCGTGCATGCTAAACACACACTCTACTATTGAGCTATACCCCACCACTCTAATTACCACTTATTTTTTTAATGCCCTCTCCTGTGTCTCAGGGGCTGGAAATCTAAGAATTTCATTTTCTAGACTACTTGCCACTACAGCGCTGACTATAATTTAGTTACTGCCAATGAGATGCTTTCATATAAGATAAAGTAAGAAGGGAGGTAGAGGCCTTTCTACTTGATATACAGATTTCAGCAGATGCAGGCTTCTAACTCATCAAATACTAGCAAATTACAGTTTCCTGTAATTTCTGACCTCCAAATTACAGGTTGATTAGTGTGATTTTAAAACCAGTGGCAATCTCCTGATGCTTGGCCCTCTAGCCATTCCAAAGATTTGGAAGCATCTAATCCCCTATATTAAATCTTCTGTTTGAAATACCTAGGATACCTAGAGATATTTCTATTTTCCTGCCCTGAATCCTCATATATGGGTTCTACTGCTTCCATGATAGCTGATTAGTTCACAGATGTACAGTTTAAGAGTGGGCCCATAACTTTATATAGGACCATTTATGCTCTTTCCACCTTGCCTATTACATCTCAAGGAGTAAGTATCACTGAGTGATAGAACAGGTTATCTAATGTGTTCTGAGCAGCCCAGCCCATAACGTAACTGATTATGCTTTCATGTTGAAGTAATTTCTGTCACTTTCCTCCTTGTTACAGAGGAGTGGTAAAAAAGTGATGGGCTATGGGTGATTAATAGATTTGCCAAAAATGGGCCAAACTCTCAGGTATACTTGTCATGCCAGAATATTATGTATTTGTCATGTCATGTCTACAGACAAGGACTTCTGAATCTTTTTTTTTAAATCACACACAGAGACAAAAGAAAATATAAGCCTACCTTATTTTCTGGATTTGGGCAATAAGTATAAAGTATGTTAAAAGGTGGTAATGTAGTTGAAGAAGTAGAAATTACTTGTATGATTCTGAACTAGAACAAATAGTCCTAAAATTTATATGCAACCACAAAAGACCCAGAATTGCCAAAGCAATCCTGAGGAAAAAGAACAAAGCTGGAGGCATAACCCTCCCAGACTTCAGACAATACTATAGAGCTACAGTAGTCAAAACAGTATGGTATTGGCACAAAAAAACAGACATATGGATCAATGGAACAGAGTAGAGAGTCCAGAAATAAACCCAAGCACTTATGGTCAACTAATCTTCGACAAAGGAGGCAAGAATACAATGGAGAAAAGACAGTCTCTTCAGCAAGTGGTGTTGGGAAAGCTGGACAGCAGCTTGTAAATCAATGAAGCTAGAACACTCCCTCACACCATACACAAAAATAAACTCAAAATGGCTTAAAGACTTAAACATAAAACAGGACACCATAAATCTCCTGGAAGAGAATATAGGCAAAGCATTCTCTGACATAAATTGTAGCAGTGTTTTCTTAGGTCAGTCTCCCAAGGCAAAAGAAATAAAAGCAAAAATAAACAAATGGGACCTAATCAAACTTAGAAGATTTTGCATAGCAAGGAAAACCATAAACAAAACAAAAAGACAACCTATGGAATGGGAGAAAATATTTGCAAATGATGTGACCGACAAAGGCTTAATTTCCAAAATATGCAAACAGCTCAATATAATAAAAAAAAAAAAAACCCAATCAAAAAAATAAGCAGAAGACCTAAATAGACATTTCTCCAAGGAAGACAGATGAATAACAGGCACATGGAAAGATGCTTATCGTTGCTAATTATTAGAGAAATGCCATTCAAAACTACAGTGAGGTACTGCCTCACACCAGTCAAATGGCCATCATCAAAAAGTCTACAAAAAATAAAGGCTGTAGAGAAAATAATAAAAGGAAGCCCTCCTACACTGTTGGTGGGAATGCAAATTGGCGCAGCCACTACTGAGAACAGTATGGAGGTTCCTTAAAAAACTAAAAATAGAGTTACCATATGATGTGGCAATCCCATTCCTGGGCATATATCCAGAAAAGACGAAAACTCTAATTCGAAAAGATACACTCACCCCAAAATTTATAGAAGCACTATTTACAGTATCCTTCCACCTGTCTGCTGGACCACGGGAAGACACAGGCCACTGGCCCTTAATAGAGCACAAGACACAGCCTTCACCTGCGTCTGCCAACCGCCAAATGGCGCTCGGGCTCCCCTACAACCCAGGTTACCTTCCAATGGCAACTGTGCTTGTGATTATCAAGCTAGCTGCCCTCTGTGCATCGCCCAGGAGCAGTGGGAGGGTGGGTTTCAACTCTGACAAACTGGGTTGTTAGATGAGAAGAGGGAGAGGATACTAGGAAGATGATGGGAGGTAGGAAGAAAGGTGAGCCAGAATTTCTCTCCTCCGGTTACCAATAACCCAGATCTCTGAATATGTACACCATCTTTGACACCACCACAGCGGCAGTAGCAGCTGAAGTGGCGAGACACAAACTAGACTCAAATCCAGATCTAGGTGGATGGTAATGGATTCAACAGGGGGTGGGGAGAGGGAGGATGAAATCTGGTGTGGCGGGCGGCGATGAAGATCCCCAAATCCCCGTTCAAAACAAGGGTCATGTCGCCTGAAAATCCTTTGACCTCGAGAGTGGTTCCTATGCTAGTGGGCAGAGGAAGCCCATGCCCTACGCCACACGGGGTGGGGGACGCTGCCCCTCCCAGTGCCTCCCCAGATTCTATTGAAAGCCCCTTCTCTCTGTCATTCTTCCTCCCAGCCCCCCAACTTCTCTCCCCCACTCTAATTCTGCTTGGTAATCCTGGCCTGGCTTTCTTACTCTTGGGAGACCCAACAATACATCCGTCCATCGATCCATCCACTTGTCCGTTTATCCATCCGTCCATCCTTCCATCCATGCACTGGACCACAAGAAAACACAGGCCACAGACCCTTTATAGAGCACTGGACACAGTCTTGGCCTAGGCCAGTCAATTGCCGAGAGGCGCTCCCTTTGCACCAGAACCTAGTCGACCTGTCGCATAGCAACCTGCCGTGTTGTGCTCAGGTCCCGCACAGTAGCAGTTGGAAGGCGCTCTTCAACTCTACCAGTCTGGGTAGTCTGAGGCGAGAGGGCCCGGGGAACAGAGGGGAGTTGATGAGAGGTAGGTAGGGTGCATCAGCCATCCTTTTCCCATGTTACCGACATCCCAGATCTCTCTGGATGTCGCCATCTTTAATGCCGCCTGCACTGACACCACCACTGTCACAATGGCAGCTGGACCTGGTGGCCAGATGCTCTGTAGGCTCAAATTCAGATCTGGGTTGGTGGGAATGCTGTCAAATGGGCAGAAGTGGGGACATCGGGGGCAGGTCATGAAATCTGGTGCAGAGGACGGTGAAGAAAACCCCTAGTCCCAGCTTGAAGTGATGGTCCCTGTTGCCTGAAAATCCATTGACTCCCGAGGGTGGTACCTCCCCTAGACATGGGCAGAGAAGGCCCATGCCCTGGGGCCAGAAGAGGTGGGGGGTGCCTGCTTCTCTCAGTGACTTCCAGGAATCTGTTGAAAGCCCCTACTCCCAGCCATTCTTCCTCCCCTGCCCTACAACATCTCTTCCCCACCCCCCTTAATCTTGGCTTGGTAAGCCTGGCCTGGCAGGGAGCCTCAACAATCCAACTATTCATCCATCCATCTTTCCATCCATCCATCCATCCATTTACCCCTCCATCTATCCGCTGGACAACTAGAAGACACAGGCCCCAAGCCCTTAATAGTGCATTGGGCACAGCCTTCGCCTAACCCTGCCAACCGCCAAACTGCACTCGGTTCTGCCAAAGCCTAGCCGACAACGTATCGCACAGCAGCCGGGCTTGTCACTGTGAAGCCAGTTGCCAGCTCGCGCGCAGTTAGTGAGAGGTCTTCAACTCTGGGAAGCTGGGTTTGGGGGAAGGGGCAGCGGGGAGAAGAAGACAGAGGGGAAGTGCTGGGAGGTAGGGAGGTGGCTGGACTTGGGGTGGTGAGACACTCTGTGGACACAAACCCAGATTGGGGTGTGTGGTTATGGTGTCAAATGGGAGGCAGGGGAATAAAATCTGGTGCGATGAAGATCCCTAGTTCCTGCTCTAAGTTATGGTCTCTGTCGCCCGAAAATTCATTGACCCTTGAGAGCTGCACCTCCCCTACACAAGCGCAGAAAAGGCCCAGGCCCTGGCGCCACACGGGTTGGGGGTCTCTGCCTCTTCCAGTGCCTTCCGGGAGTCAGCTGGAAGCGCCTTCCCCCAGCGGTTCTTCCTCCCGCGCCCACCAGCCTCTCTCCCTACCTCCTTTAATCCTGCTTGGCAAACCTGGCCTGGCCGGGCTTTCCTCTACTTTCGGGAGCCCAACAATCCAATTTTCCAGTCATCCATCCATTGACCCATCCATTTATCCTTCCGTCTTTTCGCTGGACCTCTGGAAGCCAGGCCACAGGCCCTTTCAAAAAGCGTGGGACGCAGCTTTCACCCGCGCCTTCCAACCGCTAGCATCCTCGCTCCAGCCGTGCTTAGTCCGGCGCTTGCGCAGCTGGAGGGTGGGGTCAACTCCAGCGCCGTGGGTTTTCAGGGAGGAAGAGGGAGAGGACAGAGGGAGGTGGTGGTAGGTAGAGAGGGTGCGCCAGTCTTCCTCTCTTCAGGTTACCGACGTCCCAGATCTCTGCGGCAGTGGCTAGACCTAGTGGCGAGATGCAGACACTGCCAGGTGCCTCTGTGGACATAAATCCGCATCGTGATGAGTGGGAATTGTGTCAAACGGGAGGAGAAAGGGGATGAAATCTGGTGAGGCAGGCAGTGATGAAGATCTCTCAATATCTACTGGAAGTGATAGTTGTATCGCTGGAAAATCCATTGACCCCTGAGAGCGGTACCTCCCCTGGACGTGGGCAGAGGAGGCCCATGCCCTGGACCCACATTGGGTATGGTCCCTGCCTCTCCCAGTGCCTTCCAGAAATCTGTTCAAAGTCCCTTCTCACCGTTTTCCTCCTCAGCTCCCCAACCATTCTCCCCCATCCCTTCACCTCCACCATCACTATCACCCAAAGGACATTCCCTGGAGTATCTGGCCGAGATGTTGAGGGTGCTTCCTCCTCTGTGTGGGAGAACCTTCCTCCTTGGACAGAGGTGATGATGCTTCCGCAAAGTGTCCCAGGACTCAGGGCTCTTTCCTCAGTAGTTGTCCCACTGACAGATTCCTGTCCCTCTTTGTCTTGTCCCCCCCATGGCTGGCCTCCCTCTGACAAAGCAGGGAAGCCGTGTGGTGCTTCTCTCCTTCTGCCCTACATCTGGACTCAGGGAGAGGGCCAGGGGAGGGCTTGTTCTAAATTCCTGCTGTCCGTGGTGGCTAGTCTCCTGATGCCTTTCTCCTGCCCTACTCGTGTATTTCTCCCCAGTCAAGTGCCCTAGGGAGCAGGAAATCTGGTCTTCATCCTACAGGAAGGTCCTGAGACATGAGTTTGACTTGCTGATGGAAGAGCCTGCCCAGTGGGCTCCCCATTCCCTAGGTGGCCTGCCTGGTGTGGTCATATTTATTGGGCAAGTCTTTCTTGGCCTCCTATCCTATCCTACCCCTCCTGGAGGGAAACATCCAAGCCATGATATGAGGCCATGTTTTGTTGAGGAAGAAATGAGGCCTGCATTGAACCAGCCAGCTAAGAGATGCCCTTGATTCTCTCCAGACAGGAGTTGGCAAGCAGGGCCCAGTCGGAGCCCCTTATTTCTGTCTAGAAGTACCCTGGGCATCATTTGGAGAGGTGGGCACATGAGGTAATCGGCTGTGTCTGAAGGCCTGGTGTTCAGGGCAAGAGGCAGCAGTATCTGGAGGAAAGACATATGTCCAATGCTGTAGTAAGAATTAAGTATGTCTGGGGGTTGGCCTGGCTGTGTTGATTTCCAGGCAAGGCATCTTAGTCTTTACTGTGCCTTAAGACAGACAGAAGAGCTTGGTAAATTGCCAGGATTCCGGACTTTGAAGCCAGCTGTTTCTGAATGTTGGCTCAGACATATACCACTGGTGGGCACTTGGGTCACTGACTAAAATTCTGTGTCAAGCCATTGTCACCTCTGCAGTGGTGATTATCAGGAAAGGGCTCTAATGGTTCTTGAAGGAACTAAAGTGAAGAAGAAGCAGTTTATTCCAGGCCCCGGTGATTCTCACTATCAGTTTTTTCAAAGGCTTGCCAGGCTCTGTCCCCCCCCATGTCCCAGGTCCTGGTGGTGGCAGCACCCACCTCCTGGTACATCTGCTAAAACTCATCAGACCAAAAGGGAAAAGCAGTACCTTTCATTTGATGTGGATCATGCCACAAGGCAGTTCATTGATAGGTACAGGGGAGGTACAAACACACATTCATCATAGACACAGAGGGAAATGCTTAGTCTGGACGGGAATGAAATCTCATCGATAAAGTTAAAAACAAAACAGAACAAACCAAGGAAATGGAAATGGGGTATGTCCAAATTCAGATCAGGGTGGGTGGGAAAGGTGTCAAATCGGGGGGGTGGGTGATGAAATCTAGCAAGGTGGGGGGAATGAAGGTCCCCAAGACTCCACTAAAGTGATGGTTGTGTGAACCGAAAATCCATGGACACTGAGACCAGTACCTCTCCAAGACAGCCCCAGGGATACCCTTAACACCATCCGGAGGAGAGACACTGTTGCTAGGCTTCTGAACCTGTTTAGTCAACCTGACCCGGCTTTCCTCCACTTTCAGGAGCCCTAAATATCCATCTGTCCATCCTTCTATCTTTCCATCCATATATCTGTCCTCCCATTCATTCACTGGACTGGACCCCCCGGAGAAACTTTCACAGCTTTCGCCTGCCCCTGGCCTCCGCGGGAGGGCGATCCCGCACCCCCAGCGCCTGGAGGACTCCAGCTTAGTCACCCTGGTGATCACTGTGATGCACACAGCGCTCTTTGCCTGCACATGCGCAGTTCCAGGCCAGGTGCGACCCTGGGACGCTGGGTGAAGTGGTGGTGCTGGGGAGAGAACGGGGGGATGTGTGGGTAGGGAGGGCCCTGTGCCCACCTTCTTCTACTCAGGTTACCGAGATCTCACACATCTGAATTGCTGCTGCTCCTGCCACCAACACCAGCATCTCCACCACCCTGGTGGAGGCTGGACTTGGTGACTAAACACAGACACACCGGGCACCTCTTTGGACTCATTTTTGGGTCAGGGTGGATGCGAATGCTGTCAGATGGAGCGGGGAGGGCTGGAATATGGTGAATTGATGGTGATTAATTTCCCCGAGTCCCCGCTGGAAATGATGGTATCCACTGAAAATCTGTTTTCCCTGGTACCAGTACCTCCCCTAGTTGTGGACAGAGGAGGCCCCTGCCTCGGCGCTATATTCCAGGGGACAGCTCTCTGCCTGTCTCAGCACCTTCCAGGAGATTGTTCGACGTTCCCCCTCCTGGCCTGTTCACCACCCCCACCACCTCCTGGGCATGGCCGGAGGGTCAGGCCGTGGAGGGCACTACTTCCTGCCAGGTGGGGCACACCATTTTCCTGGCACCTTCCTCCTGGGACCAGGACAATAGGAATATAATGAAGAAGAACACATGCAGGAGGTACAGAAATGTAAGTCTGACATATCCATCCTAGAGAGAATGGAAAATGGAGAGGAAAAACTGTGCTTCAGAGGCAGGTTTGAGGCTCCTTGGACCAACAATGACCCCAAGCCATGCTTTGAACCCCAAAAAGAACCCCAACAATTGTCATGAATGAAAACCATAACCAGGTCCACAAGAGGAAATGCTCTGAAGGCCAACCCAAGATCCGAGAGGCTGGGAGGGGGGGCAGTGTGAGGAGAAAAAGCAGTAAAGGAGTGATTTCAAAGGAGCAAACCTCATCCCAAGCAGCCCTGAAGTTTAACTTCTCAGTGAGAACAGTTGAAGCCAGATTAAGTGTGCATGAATAAGAACATGCAGGTAAACTGGAATTGTAAATCTACCACTGAAGAGTGGAAAGGCAATTGCAGATGAAATACTCAGAATGATGAATTAGAAGGACAAGTACAGTCTAGGTGTAGTATATACATCTCACAATGTACAGATTGTCCTGTGATTTGGAATGAAAGTCAAGGTACGTTATATGTAGCAAGAATGTCAATGCAGACACCTGCCTAGACGTTCAGAAATATATGCTGAGAAGGAAAACTGATGTAACTGATTCCACAGAAGCTTGGCATTGACATTCTTTCATTAGGAGACCTTCTTCTTAATTATGCCAAATCAATACCATTTGAGGCCATGAAAGACAAGAAGATATTGAAATTTTAGAGGCTGGGGGCAGCTGAGGAGAAATTCCTTCCTACTCCTATGCTTATCTAGGAGCAGAGAACAAGACATTAGTGGAAAAACAGTGGATTTGCCATAAGATCTGCAGTTGAGTTAAGAAGGTTGTGTCAAAGTTACTTTCCTGTACCTGATGTTTGCATTATGGTTAGGTAAGATTTGGGGGTTTTTTCCCCCTGACAATAGATTGAAAGTAGAAACCAATAGCAGAAGGAAAATGGAAAATTCACTATGTGGAAATTTTAAAACACACTTTTGAAAAACCAGGGAGTCAAAGAAGAAATCAAAAGGGAAATCAAAAATTATCTCAAGACAAACAAAAAATACAAAATATCAAAATCATGAGATGCTGCAAAAACAGGCTAAGAGGTAAGTTTATAGCAATAAATGCTTATATTAGTAGAGAGGTAATATCTCCAGAATAAAACCTAGGTTTACACTTCAAGGAATTAGACAATGAAAAACAAAGCCCAAAGTTAGAAGAAGGATGGAAATAATAAAGATTAGAGCAGAAATTTTTTAGAAATAGAGAATAGAAAAATCAAGGAAATTAAAAGTTGGACATTTTGGCAGCACAGATAATAAATAAAATTAAATAAAATATAAAGGAAAGAGGAGACATTATAACTGATGCCACAGAAATAAAAAGGCTCATAAGAGATTACTATACTTATACACCAGCAAACTGGGTAACCTAGAAGAAATGAATAAATTCCTAAAAACATACAAGTTACCAAGACAGAATGAAGAAGAAATAGAAAGTTTGAATAGATGTGTAAGTACTAAGGAGTTTGAATTAGTAATCCAAATCCTCCCAAGAAGGAAAATCCCAGTAACAGATGGCTCTACTGGTGAATTCTATCAAACATTGACAGAAGAATTAATGCCAATCCTTCTCAAACTCTTTCAAAATTTGAAGAGGAGGGTAAACTTCCATCTTTACCCTGATACCAAAGTCAAAGACATCACAGGAAAAGATAACTAGTAGGGTTCAAAATGGCCAATTAGAGGGCCATGAACCCACCTCCTCCCATGGATACAATAAATCTACAGCTACATACAGAACAATTTCCTCTGTAAGAAACCCCAGAACTAGCTGAGTGACTCGTACACGTTGAGTGAATGAATAAAAATCCACATTGAAACAGGTAGGAGAGGCTGAGACACAGTCTTGCCACAGAGACCTCCTCTGGCACAGTGACCCACAGTCAGGAGGGACTGACAAACTGGAGCTTCTCCCTGAGGAGTGAAGGGTTTGAACTCCACATCTAGCATCCTAGTTTTTAAGACCTGTACCTGAAAGATGAGGTCCCCAAATCTCCAGCTTTGAAAGCCAGAGGGGCTTGCCTCTACAAGAACCACAGGGGGCTTCCTGAACCAAAGGCAACTCCAGACTCTGATGCTGAAGCTGTACAGTCAGAGACAAGGTCCACCCCCTGATGGTTGTGGTTAACACCACAGATTTCAAAAGACAGTGTCCTTTGCAGGGTGCTATGAACTGAATTGTGTCACCCCCAAATTCACATGTTGAAGCCCTGGTGCTTCAGTGTGACTGTATCTGGACATAAGGCTTTTAGGAGGTAATTATGATTAAATGAGGTCATAAGGGTGGAGCCCTAATCCAATAGAGAAATAAGAAGAGAAATGGAAGATCGTTCTCTCACTCCATGCACGTGCACCAAGGAAAGGCCACGTGAGAATGGCACGGAGGTGGCCAGGCAGGAAGTCAGCCCTCATCAGAACCCACCCAGGCTGACACCTTGATCTTGAACTTGCCAGGCTCCAGAACTGTAAGAAAATAAATTTCTGTTTAAGCCACCCAGTCTATGGTATTTTGATTAGATAGGATTCCATGGAGCTCTTCATTGACTTCATGGCCCCCAAGTGCTGATATAAAGCTTGGATAGGAAAAGACTCCTAGGTAAAAATAAACTAAAAAATGAAGCCACACCATATAAAGATGTTACTCACTCTTATACTAGGCATGATTATAATAGATAATAATGATGATGTTAATAATATATGTTTCTATGGGGTGGGGGAAGGGTAGGGGTATAGGAATAACCAGTCTTTTCAGAGAGAAGTTTTACAACCACACTGTAACTACTCTAACTGGAGCATAATTGTATACAACACTATAACTAAGACTATAAGTGATCATACTAATAATGACCTTTCAGAGACAGCATTGCATGAGGGTTAATATAATAGACGTTGTAGTCAGCTGGCCTGGGTTTGAATTCCCTTGAGCTGTTTACTGGCTTTGTGACTTTGAGCAAGTTCCTCGATTTTTTTTTTCCCCTTAGTGGAGGCACTGGGGATTGAACCCAGGAACTTGTGCATGCCAAGCATACGCTCTACTACTGAGCTATACCCCCAGCCTCAAGCTCTTTAATTCTTAATGACTCAGATGCTCATCTGTGAAATGGGAATAATAGTTGAGCCAGTATTAAGCATTACTGTGTGGATTGAAATGAGCTTATAGATTTAAAGTCCCTGGAACAGGGACTGGTGCACTCAACAAAATTTGCTTATCATCATCATCATCATAATCATCACTATTAGCACTGTGTACTGGGTTCTATGCCATTTAAACCTCACAGAGACTTTGTAATGTGTGGATCATTTCCCTCTGATTTTACAAGATTGTCATCATTCCTAATAGAGGTATCAATTATAATGATAATATTAACATAAATGCAAATAATCACAATGTCAGCATGGCAGCCAGCCTCCAAGATTTCCCTTAATGAATCTTGCCTCCTAGTATTCAAACTTCTGTGTAGTCCTTTCTTATAATGAATAGGGTTGACCAGTGTAACCAATCCAGCCACCATATTTAAATACACACAAGAAGCCTTAAGGGGCCCACATGGTAAGGTATTTAAAAGTCTCCTGCCAATAGTCATATAAGTTAACTTGGAATCAGAGCCCACAAGCCCCAGTCAGCCTTCAGAGGACTGCATAGCTCTGGCCAGCATCTTGACTACAACCTCATGAGAGTTCTTGAGCCAGAACCACCCAGCTAAGCTGTTCCCAGATTTCTGGCCCTCTGAAACTGTAAGAAAATAAATGTTTCCTGTTGTTTTAAGCCATTAAGTTTTGGGTAATTTGTTACATAGCAATAGATTGCTAATGTACTCAGCAATGTATTATAGATATGCTGTTTTCCACAGTGCAGTGGAACCCACCCTGTGTTCTCAGAATTGGCATTAATGATAATCATAAATTTAATATAATTCAAATGATTATATTAATGTGGTGCTTACATTTTCCTGTTTCATAGATGTCTACAGAGAACACAAGCAAAGCCCATTATTATAATAAATATTAAAATAGCACAATAATAATATTAATAAAAGAGTAATCTAAATTGTGCTGATTTCACAGAGGTAAAAAAAAAAACAAAACACTGCCCCTAGAAGCGAGGCTATTGTTGTGTTAATATAATGCAAACAACAACCAGAAGGTGGCAGAAGCAGAAGAGACACAGGATTTCTTAGCATCTGAGTGGAAGTTATTCATGTTGTCTTTAGTAATCAGAGGCGTACGATAAATAATGGCAAGGATTATGATATTAGTTATAAATTATAATTGTGTTACTTATACTTCAAATCAATAAGAATAGGTTAATTGTGGAATTAAGTAAAACAGTAAGTGGTGTGGCATGGCGTATGGTACGGAAAGTGGGGTGAGGTGAAGTGGGGTATGCTAGGTAAGTCTCTCCAGGCAAAGGCCCAAAGGGGAACAAGCTTCCTTGATGTTAAGAATAGCCAGAACTGGGCTTGTTTGACAAATAATAAAAATGTTGACCAGCTCCAACTGCTGGTTCTCCAGACCCTACATCCCCTTTTATTTTAGTTATATCTTTTCACTAAAAACATTAAATGTAGACACGTAAAAATACAAATAACTGAAATTTTATGTAAAAAGCTGGGATACAAAATATAAAAAATACATAATCTAATATATAATCATATAGTATATATATCATATAAAATTGAAATCTTATTTTATTGTAATAAGGAAAATACAATAATGATATTATAATGTACTATATATTATAAATACACAATATTACTATAGTATATAATGATATGCAATATAAAATTATAACTAATGTACAAACCTAATTATGTATAGATATTTATAACCTAACATCTAATAAATAATCTTTTAGCAAACATAATTTATCACATAGTAAAACATAGTACTTTTGAGATTCATCCATGTTGTAGCTTGTGCCAATGAATATTTCATTTTGGCGGGGGTAGTAATTAGGTTTATTTATTTATTTTTAGAGGAGTTACTGGGGATTGAACCCAGGACCTGGTGCATGCTAAGAATGCACTCTACCACTTGGGCTATATCGTTCCCCCAGAATATTTCCTTTTTATGGTGTCATAAATCAGCATATTTATGGCTGAGTAGTATTCCATTGTAGAGATGTACTACAATTTGTTTAATTACTCACCCACTGATGGACATATGGATTGTTTCCAATCTTTTTGTGATCATGAGTGAAGTTTCTGTGAACACTTGAGTATATACATGATTTCTCATTTCTCTACAGTAAATACCTAAGTGTGGGATTGCTGTGTTGTAGGCAAGGATATAATTAACTTTATAAGAACTTGTGCAACTTTCGTCTGGAGTGGATATACTATTTTACCTTCCCACCAGCAATGCACAGAACTGTGCATTGCTCTGCATCCTTGCCAGGTTTTGGTACTACGTGACTGACTGCTGTTCTAATAGGTGTGTGGTAGTATGTCATTATGGTTTTAATTTGCATTTTCATGATTAATGATGTTGAGTGTCTTTTCATCAACTTATTTTCCATGTGTATCTCATACAGTCATATGGATGAATCTCAAATACATCACATTAAATGAAAGAAGTCAGACTCAGAAAGAGATACATACTTACATATATTTGGATACATACATTTATATGACACATGAAAACAGCAAAATTATAGACACAGGAAACAGATCAGTGATTTCGAGGGGTTGAGAGTGGGTACAGAGAATGGCTAAAAAGGGATAGGAGGGAATTTAGGGGAGTGAAGGAACTGTTCTCTTGATTGTGGTGTTGATTACATGATTGTATGCAGTTGTCAAAACTCAGAACTGTACACTCTAAGAGTGACTATTACTGTATGTAAATTATACCTCAATAAATCTGACTTAAAATATCTCAGTACTATGATATTATATCATAATAAATATAAAAGAGAAATAATGGGAAGTAATTTACTGTAAGATAATATGTTTCCCTCTGTGGGGTTTGGGCAAAGTCATACAGAGAGGGTCTGATGCTCACGTCCACCTATAACTAGTAATCTTATTAACGACAGGACACTGTCATCGGTCTCCACTAGTCCGCTCCCCTCAAGTGACTCATAGTAAATCACTTCATCCTCCTTAATTCTATTTTACAGGTGAAGCAGCTGAGGCTCGAGAAAGGTTGCTGGGCATCAGGGCTGGCACCAGGATTTTAATCCATGTCAACAGCCCTCACTATTCTGCTTGTATCACTCCTCATGGAGTAAACGGGAAGCTCAGTTTGTGATCTCCTGGGACCCCAGATCCTGCCCAGCCTACTCCAGACCAATAATTCCCTGGAGTGTGTCTCTGAGGCTACGACCCTATCCGCATCCCTTCTCCATCCCCCAAGGTTCCTGACCATGCAAATGGTGGGGACTTGGAGAAGCAATGCTGGGGGACTTGCAGTAGCCACACTGAGTGGCCTCATGAAGCAATGTGGGCCAACGGCAATCAGCAGACACTGTGTTAGTGAGGGCCAATAGGGAAATAGCAGATATTACCAGGATTTAATGGAAGAGCCACAGATATTGTATTAGTGGGTAATGGGCATCAAAAGGCTTTGTGGGTTGTTAATGAGTCTTACACAGATGGCTAATGTGGAGTTTATGGTGCCTTATCAATCATTGCCCTTACCTGGGGAGAGGGGAAGCAGGTTAACGGCACACACCAGTGTTCAGAGAGAGGACTGGGGGCACCACCACATACCGTGTTGGGGATGGTTACAAACACAGCTAGGTGGGGTCATGGAAGATAACTGGAAACGATCATTGTGACGGACAGCTAATGGAGGGAGACGCAAGTCATCCTGCTAGAGGTTTAATGGAAGTATCAGGAGATATTAAAAGCTGGATTAGGTGGGGTATATATACCATGGTTCCCTACTCCGAGGATTGTAATAAGTGGTCATTAGTCACTAGTTAGGTGGAAGTGGGAATAAATGGGGAGTATGGAGGTGACAAGACTGTTTTACAAGTTAGGTAAAGTAACATACACTATGCTGGAGGTAACTGTAGAAGCCGTATGTCAGATCTCTAGACACTACTTCTTGGAATTAATAAGGAATGATAAACATAGTGATGGAGTCAGGTAAAAGGGGGATAATGGAGGGTGTCCAGACCTTGTGCTGGGGTGGGTTAAGAAGAGGGTAATGGAGCAGTCTCCAGACTCTCCTGAGGGGTCAGCTAACACTGTCCTAAGCTGGGGGATAGTGGTGGGTCACAAGACATTAACTGAAGCTGCAGTGCCAAATGAGGGAAAAGTGGGTAGTGGGTCACCATAGTGTTCTAAGACAGGGAAGGGCATACGGTGGTTCACCAGATACTGTGAAGGGGTGAGAGAAAGGGGAGCTGACGATGGATTAGACGTGGAGCTAAGGTGTGGTAACGGGATATGTCATTACACACTGCCCAATTTGGGTGAGCCGATTACAGGAGAATCTTTAGTCCTGTCCCCTCAACCCGGTTGTCACCATCCTCGATTGGGATTGCTGTGTTGTAGGCAAGGATATAATTAACTTTATAAGAACTTGTGCCAATGGACTGACCTGGAGGAACCACTTTGCTGGTGCCAGTTTGTCCACCCAGCAGCTGAACATTCAATCAGATCCTCTCACACATCTGTGAGGCCACTGCTGCCCAACTCTTGGTTGAGCACCAAACTTCCAAGGAAGGCAAACCTCTCCCTGCTCTTGACCTTTTTTATATTATTGGCTTTGGGTGTACCTGTCAGAGCATGATAAGCAGGTCTGTAGGTGGGCATGGGGTGGGCAAGAGCCTGTCAAGGTGCAAGTAGGGTAGGGCAGGACTTGTGTGCTGGGGCAGAGTGAGGGGGCTCTTTTGTGGTCACTTTGAAGCTGACTGTGGTATTTCAGAATCACTGAAGGGAATCCTGGAACATCAAACATCTATATGGGATTTCCTGTGCCACAGTTCTCCTTTCTTTATATGAGTTGGCACCAGGCCAAAAGGTTTACAATTATGTTACAACTTTCAGGCCAGGAAGGAGGCACAGGCCAGGTAAAGACTGGGGGTGGAAAAACCTGGTGTGTTTTAGGCAATTTGGTTTTCCTCATTGGAGCATTTTATGCTGCAATGTAGAAAGGATCAAAGGGAAGTCAAGGGACGAGTAAGGTCAACACTCCACAATGTGCATCATGGAATGACTGCTGTATGTCAGGCATAGATCTAGGTCCACAGTGGGGACAAAAGAGGGAAAAACATTCTAGAGTGGAAATCACAGACAAATAAGTTAAATATACAGGGTGTCATGGTAATAAGTGCTATGGAGAAGGATAAAGGAGGAAGGGGAGGGGGCTGGAATTTTAAGCCAGGTAGGCAGGGAAGGGCAGGGAAGGGCAGGAAAGGCCTCTGTGAAGAGATGCCGCTGGAAGAAAAATACGAAGGAGGAAACCACAAAGATATAATGAAGAACTGTGCTCTTTGAAGAGGGCACGGCAATTGCAAAGGCCCCGAGGCAGGACCTAACGATGTGTTTGAGGCAAATGGGGGAGAAGGTCCTTGTGGAGTGCATGGCATGAAGATGGAGAGAAGACAATGAAGGCATGTTGGAATTTGTTTTCGATGAGTTTTGCTTTCAATTTGTTACTATCATCATGAAGGTCAGGTCATTAAGGAAGGCAGATGGGCTGGAAGAACCACGACAGTAAAAGGGAGACTGAGGTGAGGAGTTGATGGAGGTGACCTGAACAGTCTCTCTTTAGAAGCTTTCCTGAAGGTAGTGGGAGTCCAATAAGACCCTAAGCTGGGGGCTAAATGAGGCTCAGCGAGTCTGGGAGATACGGGTAGTGAGCAGAGGTGGTGTTTAGCACTAACGGGCAGTCACAATGCTGTTACAGGGCTCAGAAGACAACGTGCTGTATGAGAGCTGAAGACACTACACTCTACTGGTGGCTTAGAAGGTGGCTGCCACTCATGGTGCTAGAGGATAGCGGAGGAGGCAACACACACTCCGAGGTTTATGTCTGTATACATAAATAATTTTTTATTGTGGCATCTCTTTCTTGATAAAAATATTCAGCAGGGGACTGGATACGCAAAACCATGTTAGACTCAACAGAAGAATAACATCCAAAATTCAGTTAGACATTGTGTTCTGCAACAAACACCTCACAGAACTGAGGGTTTATCACTCTCATATATATTGTGTCACTCTACCATTCAACTGTTGGCACTTTACCCACTCCAGAGTAAACAGGATTATCATCAACATGACTTCACGTAATGCTTCATATGCAGAATTTGGTAACAGTGTTCCATTATATTTTTCATGAGAAGGCTTTTTCTAAGGTACCAAATTGACCAAGTTCCTTCTCAATATGAAAGCCCCAAGGTTTGCTGAGACTGGTGACAATGTGGGAAGGGGCTCACCTCACTCAGGGCCCTTCCAGAGGTCCTCTTCTGTAGTGTGACATTCTGATGCAGTATTTCTGCTTACGATAATATGCATGTTTTCTGTTGCATGAATTCAGTGATGTAAAGCCAGATCTGATCTCACTGAGGTTTTCTCATTCTGTTCCTCTCAAGTGTGAATACTCCGATGCACATTGAGCACTGATTTCTGAACGAAGCCTTTCCCACAGACTACACACTTATAGGGTTTGTCTCCAGTGTGTGTTGTCTGGTGTTTATTCAAATTCGACCTGTCAGTGAAGGCCTTCCCACACTCAGCACACACATAAGGCTTCTCCCCTGTGTGAATTCGCTGATGCACTTGGAGTTGTGATTTCTTAGTGAAAGATTTGCCACAGTCACTGCATTCATAAGGTTTCTCTCCAGTATGAATTCTATGATGTATAATCAGCTCTGACTTTTGTCTGAAGGTCTTCCCACATTCAGAGCAGATGTAGGGCTTTTCTCCAGTATGAGTTTTCTGGTGTTTACTGAGATTTGACCTGCCACTAAAGGCTTTCCCACACACAGCACACACATATGGTTTTTCTCCTGTGTGAATTGGTTGATGCACCAGGAGCTGAGATTTAGAGGTGAAGGATTTCCCACAATCACTGCATTCATAAGGTTTCTCTCCAGTGTGGATCCTCTGGTGAGTAATGAAGTTTGACTTCCGGATGAAGGCTCTTCCACACTCAGTGCACACATAGGGTTTCTCTCCTGTATGAATTTTCTGATGCACAATAAGTATTGATTTCTGGTTGAAGGCTTTTCCACATTCATGACATTCATACTGTCTCTCTCCAGTGTGAATTTTCTGGTGTATATTGAGGTGTGATTTCTGGGTGAAGGCTTTTCCACAGGTACTACATTCATAAGGTTTCTCCCCAGTATGAATTCTCTGATGTGTAATCAAGTCTGACCTTTGTGTGAAGGCCTTGCCACATTTGGAACATACATAGGATTTCTCTCCTGTATGAGTTTTCTGATGAGTAATGAGATTTGACCTGTTGGTGAATGCCTTCCCACACTTAGTGCACATATAGGGTTTCTCTCCTGTGTGAATACGTTTGTGCACATGGAGTTGTGACTTGGAAGTAAAGGATTTCCCACAATGACCACATTTATAAGGTTTCTCTCCGGTATGAATTATTTGATGGGCAATCAAGTGTGCCTTTTGGATGAAGGCTAGCCCACATTTCATGCATACATATGACTTTTCTCCTGTGTGAATTCTTTGATGCACTGTGAGTGCTGACTTCTGAGTAAAGGCTTTTCCACAATCACCGCATTCATAAGGTTTTTCTCCGGTGTGAATTCTCTGATGTATAATCAACTCTGACCTGTAGGTAAAGGCCTTACCACATTCATTACATACGGAAGATTTCTCTCTAATTTGAACTTTCTTATGTGTATTGAGGTTGGAACTACTGTTGAAAAGCTTCCCATATTCGTTGCATATAAAGGGTCTCATTCTTGTGTGAGTTCGTTGATGTACCTGAAGTTGTGACTTAGAAATGAAGGACTTCCCACAGTTACTGCACTCATATGGTTTTTCTCCAGTATGAATTCTTCGGTGTGCAATCAAGTGTGTCTTCTGGATGAAGGCCTGTCCACATATGATACATATATAGGATCTCTCGCCTGTATGAATTTTCTGATGCATCTTGAGTGTGGACTTTTGTGTGAATGCTTTGCCACAATCACTGCATTCATGGTGTCTCTCTCCAGTATGAATTTTCTGATGTATACTAAGATCTGAGTTATAAGAGAAGCCTTTCCCACATTCACTGCATTCATAGAGTTTTTCTCCAGTATGAATTCTCTGATGCCTGAAAAGAGAAGATACCTGGAAAAATGCTTTCCCACAGTCACCACACTTATAGGGCTTCTCTCTAGTATGGGTCCTCTGATGTGTAATGAATTCTGGTTTCTGTACAAAAGCCTTCCCACAGTCAATACATACATAGAGTTTCTCTCCTGTATGAACTTTCAGATGTACCTTGAGTTGTGACTTCTGGGTAAAGATGTTTCCAAATTCAGCACATTCGTAAGATTTTTCCCCAATGTGAATTTTCTGGTGTTGAGAGGATGCTTGCTTATAGCTGAGGGTTTTTCCACATTGATTATGGTCCCACAATTTCTCCCCTGCTGGAGTACACTGACGGCCAGTAGAGGAAGAAATTTTACCACGTTCAGTAATCTTATTAATGTTCCTTGACCCACTGTTTCTATTATGACTGTGTAAATCTAAATTATGCTTCAAGGCATTTCCAAATAAGTCACACTGATGGGGTCTTTTTGGGGAAGGAATGTTTTGGCTCCCATGGATTATTTTTCTAATGTCCTTATATTCATAATCTCTCTTTATAGTCAGTGTTTTCTTGATGAAAGCAACATCTCTTAAAGATTTCTTTTCTCTTTGCTGATAGCTCTCTATCTGGTCACCAATCTGCCAAAATTCTTCTAGAATAAAATACAACAAAATGTCACTTGTAGCATCACTTTCCCTCTCAATGTAGAAAGAAGCTTTTTCAGAAATTCTCTGCTGTGAAGTTTGAAACTCAAACTCTCCTTCTCAAAGGAGAATGAGGAGATGATTTTAGCTCAAAGAGCAGCTAGCAGAGGCAAGAGGGGAGGGTCATATGGCTCATCCAGGTTGAACACAGGGAAAAGGGTGAGGTGACTCATTGGCTAAGGCTCGGTGACAGTGGTGACAGGAAACATTCTGGGATACAATTCAGTTTATTTAGGAAAATTTATGAAGACAATGCACTACGCACTTAAGTGAAAAAAGTAAGGCAAAGAATAAGATATACATCAGAATAACATTTATATAAACTAATAATACATACCCCAAGTTACTTTAAATTTTAAAAGAACATATATGAATTTAAAAGTATGTTTCCATCATATAAAACAATTGCCTGTGATGGGAAGTGAGATGAGTGTGGGGAAAAGAAGGAAAAGGGAATAAATCAAAAAATAAATAGAGAATCCTTACCCATACTGATGATGATAGTCCTGAATGAAGACATGATTAAATTCAAACCCCATGCGAAGTACAGAAATAAAGCAATTACAAAAATCAGCCAGCCAGGCAGAAAGCCCCTAGTCAGTGTAAATTCTCAAGCACCATAAGAAGGAAAAGTCCGAATGGTACTCCCAAAGGCTAAGCAACAGCGACCCCTAAGTCATCAGCTGGAGAAAAGGCATAGGGAACGGGGAAGTGAGAAATTTTATGTCAGTGACTATGGAGGAAACAGAAAGAGAGCATGATTGGAGGTAAAGTTCAAAAGCATCTCACAGTGAGAGAGAGAGAAATGAAAGAGGACTAGTAGGAGTGGAGTGTCTTACATATAGTAACTTTGAAAGAAAGCAGATCTTAAAGATACATAAAGAAGATCTCAGATAACGGGGAAGGCAGAAAGATAAAAGAATGTTAGACAAATGGAGCAGAACCAAGAAAAAAAGTAAATATTTAATGAGGCAAACCGGCATGTGATCCAGACTCCAAAAAAGCCAAGGAAGAAGACGGAAATGACAAAGGCATTTATGTAGAAGGCTTTTAGTTATTTGAGAGGCCAATGTCAAGGGTTCTCAAGTAACACAAAAAAATTAGAACCCTCGAGAAGAGCCATCTTTACAGCGTTACAGAATGCCAGGCTTTCTCAAGATAGCTGAGATTTACTCTCCTGTCTCCCATCAGCCCAGGTCCCACTCACCTGGACAGCTCTGACGCAGGCTCTCACTCTGCATTGCCCATGGCTCCTTTCCTTGCTCCAACATGAAAACCTCTGGTTCAGGAACTTGATACCCTGTTTGTGAGACATGACAAAAAGTCTTGGTCCAGCTAATTGTGTTTCAGGGACCCATCAATAAAGTTCTGTCATTCAGTGAGGCTTTGTTCTTTAGGAAAGTAATAGTATATCTCTGAGAACAGAGTACAGTTGTCCCTTGAACAACAGGGGACTGTTGAACTGCATGGGTCCACTTATCTGTGGACTCTTTTCAATAACTATATTTACTGAAAATACCGGAAAATCTTTTGGAGATTTGTGAGAATTTGAAAATACGGACAAACTGCATAGCCTAGAAATATCAAAAAAATTTAAGAAAAAGAGATGTCATGAATGCATAAAATACATGTAGATACTAGTCTATTTTATCATTTACTACCATGGAATATACACAAATCTATTATAAAAAGTTAAAATTTATCAAAACTCACCCCCACAAAAACTTACAGACCCTACATGGCACCATTCACAGTGGAGAAATGTAAACAAATGTAAAGATGAGGTATTAAATCCTAACTGCATAAAATTAACTGTAGTGTGTACTGTACTACCGTAATTTTGTAGCCACCTCCTATTCTACTGCAGTGAGCTCAAGTGCTGTGAGTATCCACTTAAAATACCCTCATCATGTGAGCAGTCCCTCTCTCCAGCAAATTGCGTACAACAGTAAAAAGGGATCTCTCCGGGTTCTCATGTACTTTTTGTTCAGTGCAATATGATAAACCCAGAATAACATCATGGGACCCATACTGGTGCCACTAGTGATGCTGGAAGTGCTCCCAAGAGCAGAGAAGCCATGACATTACAAGAGAAATTTGAATTGCTTGCTCATCCCATAGATTGAGGTCTGCAGCTGCGGTTGCCGGCCATTTCAAGATAAATGAGTCCAGCATAAGGACTATTGTTTAAAAAAAAAAAGAAAAGGAAAGGAAATTCATGAAGCGTCACTGCAGCTACACCAGCAGGCATGAAAACCTTGCATTTTTTGAGAAATACTTTTTTTTAATCTTGTACTAAAAATGTAGTTTTTAATGTGGGTGCAGGATTGCTATAAGAAAAGCATAACCAGAGACTCTAACATGATTTGAGAAAAAGTGAAGTCATTATAACTTAAAGTAAAAGGTAACCATAAGTTTATTCTCTATGTCTGTGAATTTGTTTCTTTTTGTAGGTAAGTTCATTTGTGAACTTATGGTTATCGGGGGTAAAGGGGTTGGGAAGGGATAAATTGGGAATTTGAAAATTGCACCTCTTGGGGAGTGATGGAAATGTTAGCTAATCTTGACTGTGGTGGTGGTTTCATAGGTGTATACATTTATCAAAATTCATCAAATTGTACAACTGAAATATGTGTAGTTTACTGTACAGGAACCATACCACAAAAAAGGTGTTTAAAAAAAAGCAAAAGGAAGGTGACGGATCTAACACTAGAGAATTTAATGCCAGTAGAAGATGGTTTAATAATTTTAGAAAGAGGTTCAACCTAAAAAATATCAAGATAATAGGAGAAGCAGCTCTGCTGACCAGGAGGCAGTAGATGAGTTCCTAGACGCCATTAAGAAAATCACTGAGGAGAATGGATATCTGCCTGAATAGGTTTTTAATGCAGATGAAAGTGCTCTATTCTGGAAAAAAAAAAAAAAGCCACAGAAGACATTTATTACTAAAGAAGAGAAGTGAGCACCAGGATTTAAGGCAGGAACTTAAATCCTAACTAACTCTACTGTTTTTGTGCAAATGCAGTAGGGTTAATGATCAGGAGTGACTTTATCTGTTTGTAAAGCGGCTAACCCCAAGCCTTGAAGGGAAAAGATAAACACCAGCTGCCAATCTTGGTTACAAAACAAGAAGGCCTGGATAACAAGAACCTTTTTAGATTGGTTCCACTGAGGCTTTGTCCTTGAAGTCAGAAAGTACCTTGCCAGTAAGGGAATGCCTTTTAAGTTCTTTTGTATTTGGACAATGCCACTGGCCACCCAGAACCCCCACCAAAGCTGTCAAATGGTCTACTTGCCCCCAAACACAACATCTCTAATTCAGCCCCTAGATCACAAGGACCATTAAGGCTTATTACACACGGTACTCTATGGTAAGGGCTGTCAACACTATGGAAGAGAGCCTCAAGAGAGAACACTATGACAAACTAAAAGAATTACACTACTGAAGATGCCACCGTTGTTAGAGAAAATGCTGTGAAAGCCATCAAACCTGAAACAAATTCCTGCTGGAGAAACTGTGTCCAGATGTTGTGCACGACTTCATAGGATTTACAACAAAGCTAATGAGGGAAACCATGAAAGACATTGTGAATAAGGAAAAAAAGGTGGGTGAAGGTTTTTAAGATATGGATCTTGGAAAAATTCAAGAGCTAACAGACGTCACACCAGAGGAAGTAACAGAAGACGGCTTGATGAAGATGAGCGCTTCTGAATCAGCGCCAGATGATGAGGAAGAAGACACAGAAGCAGCAGTGCCAGAGAACAAACTGACGTTAGATAATCCACCAGAAAGGTTCTGATTATTTAAGACTCCTTCTGACTTCTTTTACGACACGGGCTTTTCTGTGATATGGGCACTGAAACTGAAGCAAATGGTGGAAGAAGGATTGGTACCACATAGGAACATTTTTAGAGAAATGAAAAATCAAGAAAATGGTCAGACAGAAATTACAGTGTATTTCTGTAAAGTTACACCAGTGGGCCTGCCTCGCCTGCTCCCCCTTCCACCTCCACCTCCTCCACTTCTTCCATCTCTGCCACCCCTGAGACAGTAAGACCAATGCCTCCTCTTCCTCCTCCTCCTCAGCTTACTCAACGTGAGGATGATGAGGATGAAGACCTTTATGATGCTCCACTGCCGTTTGATGAGTAGTAAATAATCACCGTGCTGTACAGTTAATAAACTTACCTGTTGTGTGTGCATGTGTCTTCCTGTGAAAATTTAGTGACTGTATGGCAGCAAGAAAGGGATGAGATGTTTTTTGTATCATCATCATCATGATCATCAAGGATGCATCATGTAGAACACCGTGTGCAAGATTTGTATTAAAGTCGACAGCTTATCCTTACATAGGCATAAGGTGAGTGATATTTAATATAAAATTAATAATGTGTTTGTTTTCTTGTTTTGTAACTTCACTTTTAAAGAATTGCATTACCATATGGTATGCCTCTCTTGTAACTGGAGAAACTGCATATCAGCCTATCATCACAGATAGTGATTTTTTTTTAATGTAACTGTTTCCAATACTGTATTATGAATCTGACTGTAATACCATATTCCATAAAAACTGTACAGCACTTCGTCCATTAGTGTATAGGGTCAGCTACCGTGTAGCCATCACACTGCTGCTTCTTCATCACCAATAAGTGAATTGTTCATTATACCTATAATACGAATTTCTTTTTCACATTATCTTTTCATTTTTGATGTCTAGTGTTGTAATACATATAACATCTACAGTGTTTTGCATCACTTAAGACAATATTGATGTAGGTACTGAAAGAAGACGATTCACCTTGTAAATGATGTAAACTTATGGTACCGATAAATACAGTATAGTACTGTAAATGTATTTTCTCTTCCTTATGATTTTCTTAATAACATTTTCTGTTCTCTAGCTTACTTTATTGCAAGAATACAGTATATAATACATGTAACATACAAAATATGTATCAACCGACTGTTTATATTATTGGTAAAGCTTCCAGTCAACAGCAGGCTATTAGCAGTTAAGTGTCTGGGGAGTCAAAAGTTATACATGGATTTTCAACTGTGCAGGGGGTTGGTGCCTCTAACCTCTGTGTTGTTCAAGGGTCAACTGTAATATTCAGAGTGCCCCAAAGGGCTAAAGAATCCTGAACAAATAAAGGACAAAACCATCATATAAATCAGATATCTCACAGTATTCAGCAACTGAGAAAGAAAACAATCTCAGTGGGCCTTCCCTTAGCCATGCAGGTGACTGTGCTTACCTACTGAGAGCAGGTGGCTGTAGGTCTCCAGCATCACATCCCGGTACAGGTTTTTCTGATCAAGGTCTAGTTGCTGCCACTCTTCTCTGCTGAAATCTACAGCCACATCCCTGAAGGACACTGATCCCTGTAAGGGCACATTCCTGTTCAGCATGAATAATTAGCTTTGGGGGAATGGAGAGACTCTATTTAGAAATATGAAACTTGGGATTTGCTGCTGTTAATACACTTCCTCTTTTTAAAAAATCACCTCCCATCATTTCCCTAACATTTTATTATGCAATTTTATAAACGTACAGAAAATTTAGAAGAATTTTATAGTGAAAACCTATATGACTACCACTTAGAATCTATCACTAACATGTACTATACTTGTTTTACCACACAGTCACTCATCCTTTTATCCATCCATTAATCCATCTTACTTTCTAGTGCATTTCAAAGTAAACTACAGATGCCAGTACACTTCCTCATAAATACTTCAGAATGCAAATCACTAACTAGAGTATAGTTTACCTTTTTAAGGTAAGATTTACATATAATGAAATGCACAAATCCTTGGTATACCATTTGAAGTTTTGACAAATGCACACACCTGTATAACCCAGGAACTTTTAAAAATAAGATTTCATATAGGGTGTATATTAAATATCTAGTTTTACATAATATTTTATGGAAGATAGACATCAAATAAAGAATTTCTGCTTTGTTCTATACGGTTCTAAGTCAATTATTTGTTTTTCAAAACTGAAGATTGAACTAGACTCTCTTATTCTTCTAGCAACTGGATGAATGACCTGTGATACAATTTCTGAGCAATTTAGAACTAGCCATTATGCTAGTTGTGGAAACACAAAAATGAATTATTTATGTTTCCAATGTTCTAGCAACTTAAAAGAACTAGAAAATAAATAAGATCTAAGGTTTAAAAGAAAAGAAAAAGAAGACACAAGTTCACTAAAGTGTCAAAAAGTAAATCTCCATGTGGAACACACTGAGGTCCCCAAACAGGAAAAAGTCCATTCTACATGGGGGTGTAAGTTTATATTAGGTGAGGAATTTAAGTTGGAAGATGAGAAGTGTAATACAGAATGGGGTTGTGAGGGAGGCCAGAGAAGATGAAAGCAAAGGTGTGGATACAGGAAAACACACAGTGAATTTGAAGAACAGCAAACAGATCTATGCAAGTGGAGAGAAGTCTGCACAATATGATAGGAAGGTGGTTATGGGAAAAGCAGTTTGCTTATAGAACAAGTATGAATGTTTCACTTTAAGTAAAGGTAATAATCAGATTTATATTAATACATTTCCCTGTAAGATCTGTATTGCAGAATAACCAAATAAAGAGGAAAAGTTCTATACAGAATGATTGCTCACTAATCTATCCTAGAAGTTAGGATAGAATTAGAATAACATCATTTCATAACTCCTAGTGAAATAATGGGTTTAGACAATAATCATTAAGGGTTGCTCAACTGTTTGAGGTGAAAGGCTGAAGAGAAGTTTAAAATGTATGAATCAGCTAGCAACATCTGCACCCACTGATCAATGTGTTTTAACATCACAAAAAGAGAGATAACCAGAAAGAATGTGCCTCCTGACATGATACAGTAATTAATTTCATTCTATCACCCATTAAGTATTTTCGCCAAATATATTAAAAAAAAATCCAGCCTGAATCTCATTAAGCCTCCAGATCTAACAAATCATTCATAGGTAATTGAAGGATAGAGGAACATAGTAAACAGTATCAAGACCAAAACATCAGTTAAATCCATAAAGCAGCAAATGATCAGTTTCTCCAAAAATTAAACTACAACAGAAAAAACATGGAGGGAAATCTTTTATTAAAAGAGACGTCAGAGTCATACCAACGAAATGCAACTTACAGACTTTGTTCAGCCCTTAATTAAAGCAAACCAACATTAAAAAGGTACTTATCACATGTTTAGAGAAATTCAAACAATAACTGGGTATTAGATGATATCTAGGAATTACTGTTATGTTTTAGGTGTGATCACTGCTTACTGCTTACGTTAAACAAAAAAGGAAGAAAACAAGAATTTTTATCTCTTAGAAATACACACTGAAGTATTCAGAGATAAAATGGTGTTTGGGATTTACTTTAAAATAATCCAGCAGCTGGGGAGGAGGGTGATTTTAGATATTATAAGGATGATAGAACACTGATGGCCACCAAAGCCGAGTGACAGGCACAATAGATATAAGGGCTCCTTATACTATTCTCTTTACTCTTGAATACATTTACATTTAATTCATAATAAAATGTTTTTTTAATGTTATTTTTTAAAAACATGATATTAAAAAAATCTAATCTGGAAATGCATAATTGAAGGAATGGCTATTTTCATCTTGAATCATAAACACTTAAAAAAGGCATTATAGGGACTTGAACAGTCCACATTCAGCAAATTATAAAAATAGTTAGAGTATCATCAATGATATAGAAGAACAAACAACAGGATCTAATCAATATTTAGAATATTTCAACCAACAGCAGCAGAATACACAACTTTTTCAAGCATCCATAGAACAATGACTAAGACAGACCATATCCTAGGCTGCGAAACAAACCTCAACAACTGAAAAGAACTGAAATAATCCAAAGTATGTTCTCTGACCATAATGGAATCACACTAAAAATCAGTAACAAAAATAACAGAAAAATCTCTGAAGAAATTATATTAGAAAATAATAACAAAAGCTATCTGGAAAGTTACAAAATATCTGAAAACTAAACAACACACTTCTAAATAACTTGTAAGTCAAAGAAGAATCCTCAAAAGAAATTTAGAAAATACACAGAACTGAAAGAAAGTGAGAATATAACATATCAAAATCTGTGGGATGCAGATAAAAATGTTGAAAGGAAAATTTATAGCATTAAATGATTACATTAGAAAAATGGAAACAAACAATCCAAATAAAAAATGGGCAGAGGATTGGAATAAGGCATTTTTTTCCAAAGAAAATATACAGATTGCCAGCAAGTACATGAAAATGTGTTCAACATCACTAATGATCAGGGAAATACAAATCAAATCCACAAAGAGACATCACCTTACACCTGCTAGAATGGCTGTTATAAAAACAAAAAACAAATACCCCCAGAAATATAAGAAACAACAAGTGCTGGCAAAGATGTGGGGAAAAAGGAACCCTTGTGCACTACTGGCAGAATGTAAATTGGTGCAACCACTATGGAAAACACTATGGAGTTTCCTCAAAAAATTAAAACTAGAACTGTCAAATTGTCTAGCAATTCCACTTCTGGATACTTTTTCAAAGGAAATGAAAACACTAACTTGAAAAGATATATGCACCCTCACATTCATTGCAGCATTATCTACAGTAGCCAAGACATGGAGGCAACTTAAGTGTCTAATGATGGATGAATGGATAAAGAAAACGTGGTATTTATGTATGCAATGGAAAATTATTCAGCCATAAAAAAGAAGGAAATCTTGCCATTTTCAACAGCATGGGTAGACCTCGAGGGCATATGGTAAGTGAAATAAGTCAGACAGAGAAGGAAAAATACTGTATGATCTCCTTTTATGCAGAATGTTAAAAAAAAAATCCAAAAACAGGAACTGAACTCACAGATACAGCGAAGAGATTGGTGGCTGCCAGAAGCAGAGGGTAGATGGTGGGCAAAATGGGCGAAGGTGGTCAAAAGTATAGGCTTCCAGGTACAAAATAAGTAAGTTATGGGATGCAATATACAGCAATAGTAACTATAGTTAATACTGTATTGTATTTTTGAAAATTGCTAAGAGAAATCTTGAAGGTTCTCAACACAAGAAAAAAAGATTGTTAACTATGTATGGTGATGGATGTTAACTAGATTTATTGTGGTGACCATTTCACAATATATACAGACATCAAATAATATTGTATACCTGAAACTAATGTGTTAAACATCAATTATATATCAATTTTTTTTTAAATGGAAGAGGAAAGTTCTCAAATCAATAATCTAAATTCCTACCTCAAGAAACTAGAGAAAGAAAAGCAAAATAAACCCAAAGCAAGAAAAAAGAAAAAAATAATAAAGAGTATGTATCAATGAAATTGAAAACACATTTTTTTTAAAAAAACTGGGGAAAAGTCAATAAAACACAATGTAGTTATTTTGGGGAAAAAAAATCAATGACATTAATAAACCTTGCTGACTGTCCTAGCAGTCAACCAGACTGACAAGGATAAAAAGAAGATACAAATCACCAATGCCAAGAATGAAACAGGAGTATAATTACAGATGCAGCAGCCATTAAAAGAAAAATGAGGGAATACAAAAACTGTGCTAACAGAGTCAATAAGTTAAAAGAAATGGACCAATAACTCCAAAATCACAAACTACCAAAACTTAACATGATGAAATAGAAAAGGTGATAATAACCCTACAACCATTAAATTAAATTAAATTCATAATGTAAAAGCTCCTGAAAAAGAAATCTCCAGGCCCAGATAGTTTTACCAGAGAATTCTACTAAACTTTTAACAAAGAGTTAGTCTCATTTTTACATAATCTCATCCAGAAAATAGAAGAGTAGGAAATACTTCCCAACTAATTTTATGGGACCAGTATTATTACCCCAATACCAAAACAGTGCAAAGACAGTACCAGAAAGAAAACTACAGACTAATACCTCTTGTGAACTTAGATGCAAAAATCCTAAAGAAAATGCTGGCAAACCAGATCCAGCAATGAATAAAAAGAGCCATGTACCTCAATAAAATGGAATTTATGGGAGAACTCTCGGTAGTATATTTTGCAATGCCTTTGACTCTATAAGTATTTCAAAATAAATTAAAAATTTGAAAAAATATACTGAAGAAAGATTATCCTCGAAACAGAGTATTCTGAAATGGGCAAGACAGGAAAGTCAGTCCCAAGAAGCACTGCACAATTCATGTGAGAGAATACAAAATTCTTACTCACCTAAAGTAAGGCTGTGGTAAGGCTACAGGAGAGATCGCTGTTAATAATTAAGGAGGTAAAACTGATACTGAGTTGAAAGTGCGAAAAAGGACTCATATAAGTCTCAGTTAATCAGTTTTGTGTTGCTGTAGGTTCGATGTCACAGATGAGTTTACAAACTAGAGGAGGAGAAAGAAGACCAGAAATAATAAATTTTGTAAATAGTGAGATTTAGGCAATAAGAAATATACAAGGCTGCATACTAGGCAGGTGGAGAGAGAGCTAGTATGGAGTTGAAGATTTGGGAGTTGTATATACAAAGCAGGTCACTGAATTCAGGGGAAGGAATGAACGTGCAGGAAGGACAGGATAGAGAAAGTATTAAAGATACTTGCAGTTTTTAATGTTTAAAATTATGATACTTGAAAGCTATCTTTTTATTTAATTGTGTTCAGAGATTACAGTTTATTTCTTTGTGATCCAAAGGATGACAGTAAAAGAATAAGCAAAAAGCACATCTGAATCCACCAACAGAAAGGAAACAAGAGCCTCTATCCAAACATCAGACAGAGCTGAATTCTAAGGAAAAAACAGTAAATGTGACAAGGACAAAAAGAATTTAGATGTCATTACTGTCACTGCACCAAATTACATAGCATCAAAATGTATAAACAGAAACTACAGGCAAATACAGATAGAAATATATTCGTGATGGAAAACTTTAAATAGTATCTCTTGGCTCAAGAAGATAAAGTGGAAAATAAAAGCTATATTGTAAAAATCTCATAACTATGTATCTTATTGTAAAAAAGTTGGTATCTAGAAACATTCAAGTGCCTATGTACATTGAGAAATATTAAACATAAAACTTGCACACACACACGTTAGTATTCCAAAAGTAGAATAAAATCAATGCAAATAAATCTCTCCAAAGATGCAATCTTAATTTAATTAAAAGCAGAATTTTTTAAGTAAAAATCTTAACACCTACAAGTGAAAATGTAGTAAATGGTAATTAAAGGTTTCATTGGAAGTTTAATGTTCCTAGAAATTTATCCATTTAAGCTAGGTTTTAAATTTTATTTCTTTGAGATAAATTATTTTTCTAGATTATTTTTGAGCATTGTTTTGCTGTAAATAGTTGATACACTTGACTTTTGAATCTATGTTCACAATTTCTAGTTTTTTTTTACTGCCGTTGACTGGTTTGAGCATCAAGATTAACATAGTAAACAAAATAAAACAAACACCAAAAACAAGATTGGGAATAAGTTGACATACCATCTTGACCCAAAACTTTGTTGTAAAGATCAAACTGTAAAACCACACGACGTTTTCCAACATTTTTGACTGTGTTGGAGGTGTCTGATCAACATTTTAATTTCTTCAAAGGCTTCTGAACCATTTGTATTTGCCATTTTGACATTTACTTTTTGGAAAATTTTATCCTTTTTGTTTAGGTTTTCATGTTTTTGTGTATGATTTTATATAACATTCATGATTATTTTAATATTTGATATAGCAGTAACTGTCTCTGTTTTATTACATATTTTCTATGTATCTCTACTCCTTTTGATCACCTTCACACAGAAATGCGCTTCTGCCATTATTTTTATCAATTATTTCATTCTTTTTGTGACTGATTTCTTCTCTTTTTTTAGTCCTCATTGTTATCTCATATTTGTTGAGTTCTTTTTCTAACTTCTTCAGTTGAAAGTATAACTCATACCATAGGTTTTGTTTCCTTTTTCCCCAGACTCCCAGGATTCCTCAAAAAGCATTTAAAACTATATTTTCCCCTATGTTCATGGTTTAGCTTCACCACACAACTTTAAGATCTAGTACTGTATTTATTAAACTTCAACTCAAAGAATTTTGTAAGAAGACATTTCGTGATTTTTCTTTTAAAGAATATTTATGAAGAAAGAAATTTTAAGTGGCATTAAGTCCACTCACAATGTTGTGTAAAAGCCTTTTGCTTTCTATATAATAGAATAATGCTCTTGCTCAGAAAATAAAATCAACATTATAGCAAAGGTAGGTATTTTTTGTCTGCTTTGATCATGAAGTTTTTGAGAGTAGTTGATAAAATGGTCAATGGTATATTTAATGATTTCTGTTCATTTTTACTTAATATAGTTCAAAGATATATACTATTAATTAAACAAATATTGACAATTCTTTTTGGTATATTATTACTTTTGTAAGTTTGAACCAGGCCTCTCCCTCCCTTTGGATATTTTTCATCTTAAATTCCTTTTGATCTGTTTCTAAACCTGCAGCCTTAGCTTTCTTTTGGCTTTTGTTTCTGAGTCAATTTTTCCATTCCTTTATTTTTAAACAAGGAGAAAAGCAACCCTTGAGTGCTGAGAACTTGCCTGGCACTATTGTTTAGACTTGGGTGTTGCTAGGAGCTGGCCAGGCAGGATCAGCCAGGTCACGGTGCTCTCCAGTTACACAAAAAACACAGAACACCAACATCAAACAGGACCACTCTCTGACCATGATGGCGCAAGACAAAACCAAGACCACTCTGTAATCATGTCTGAGCACAGACAAAAATCAGAACATTGTTCAAACCACAAAAGTGACCAAACATCCCCTTGTTCTAGCTAATACAAGTGACTGCTGCTTTTGACTCGCTCCATTCTTCCTACCTTCTAGATAAAGATGCCCAGTCACAGAACTGCCCAACAGCAATGGAAGTGGACGTTCACTGAGATTCAGCTGAGATTCACTGCATCTGCACTGCCTGCACTGGTATTCCACTGCTTCTTATATATACAACAGAAAGGGAGGATAAGACGAGAATTACCCTGCCACATTGTTCACGATATTGTACCATACAGTGTTGAATTTTATCAGTTGTTGAAAAAAAAGTGCAGAAATGCGTCTAGTATGCCACTTTTTGTGAAATGGAAAGGAAAAAAGTTTATAATTGTTTTTATTTACATAAAGAAACTAAGCAGTCACAGGGAGGGTCTAGCTCAGTGGTACAGTGCATGCCTAGCAAGCACGAGGTCCTGGGTTCAATCCCCAGTCCCTCCATTAAATAAATAAATAAACCTAATTACCTCCCACCAAAAATGAAGAAAGAAAGAAAGAAAGGAAGGAAGGAAGAAACTAAGCAGTCAAAACTAATAAAACTGGTCATTTGTATTGGGGCAACCTGGGCAAGCAGGGGACAGAGATGCACCAACCACAGTCCTGACCTTTCCCAGAATTTCTTTCATTATGCCTTTCAATTGTACTGCTTTGTATATTTTTTTTAATTTCTGAAGTGTCTGTATTATCTACTCAAAAAATTAAACCATTCCGAATAAATTATTACAATATTTTCAGATAAGAAATAAGATTACATCTGTGAAATAAGAACAGGATGCTAATAAAAAGAATCATTTATAAAACCAACTAGAGTTTTTGAAAATTAAAACTCCGAATTAAAATGTTGATAGCAGTAATGAGGAACTCAATAGAAGGGCTGGAAGACAAAGTTGATTAAGTTTAGCAGAATAAGAAGTAATAAATAAATAGAAAAACACGGAGAACCAAATTTCAGAGAGAGAATAGAGAAAGTATTTGTGTAGGGGAAACAGTTTAGGAAGAAATAGAGAAATGCTTTCAAAGTCTTGCACGTAACTGATTTCTAACCAAGAATTTCATCTTCAGCCAAAAGATCAATATAGCATGAGGTCAAAACAAAGGAGAGTTTTCCTTGACATCATACCTCTCCACTGTCATACTATTGGCCTCTAGATGTGGACACATGACCTGCACGTTGCTCATTCTCGGCAGAAAGATCAAGATGTTTCAGGAGCAGAGGAGAGTCTGGCTGCTTCCTGCGGCCCAACTCCCTCCGTCCTCAGGCTCTGGTGCTCCCAGGACGAATTCCCACCCCCGGGACTCCTCCTCCTCACCTCACATGAGCTGCTATGTTCCTCTGGAGCCAGGCCCAGGGATTTCTGGGGAGAGGACCAATTAGCTGGCATGGTCATGTTGGGTCTCAACCTTTATTCTCTCAGAAGCCTAAAGTTTGGTGGACATCTGTGAACTCCAGCAGAGGTGCTGGGGAGAGGTGAGCTGGGGTCTGGAGGAAGATCTGGCCCAGTGGCTCCCCAGAGACGCCAAGAAACCTGAAAAGACAATGTCCACATGGTCAGTCATCACAGAAACATTTCCAGGGAACACCAAGATGTAGTTTCCTGAGCTAGACACCACAAAGCAGTGGCTCTCAGATTTGAGTGTGCATTCAAATCACCTGAAGGGTTTGTTAAAACACAGTTAAAAATTCTCAGACTCACTCTGACAGTCTCTGATGCTGTAGGTCTAGGGTAGGGGCTGTCTATTTGGGCTACTCTAACAAAATACCACAGATTAGGGAGCGTATAAACAATGGAAATTTATTGCTCACAGTTCTGGAAGCTGAGAAGTCCAAGATCAAGGTGCCAGCATGATCATGTTTTGGTGAAGGCCTTCTTGGTTCATAGCCAGCACCTTCTAGTCGTATCTTCACATGGTAGAAGGGGCTTGGGGCTCTATGGGATCTCTTTTATAAAAGCACTAATCCCACTCATGAGGGTTGTACCTTCAAAACCTAATCATCCCGCAAAGGTCCAACCTTCTAATACCATACTTTTGGGTGTTAGGATTCCAATATATGAATTTGGGGTTGGGGGGCAAACATTTAGACCACAGCAGGGCCCAAGAATTTGCATTTCTAACTAGTACCCAGGTGATGCTAAAGCTGCTATTCCAGGAACCACACTTTGAGAACCAGTGCTGTGGAGAACACGTTTAACAAAAACCTGTGATAGTCATGGTAAAATACGGGGAAAATCATGAGATACAGAGTAATGTTATCGCAGATTTGAATTGCAGCTCTGCTACTTTTCGGCTATGAGAAAATGAAGAAGCTATTTCAGCTTCAGTTTCAAAAATGAGGATGAAAGTGCCGACCTCAAAGAGTTATGAACATTAAATGAGCTGGTGCTTGCAAAGCACTCATCACCTCCCTGGAACGCAAGCAGCATGCAATAAATATCAGCCACCACCATGCACTACTGGATATTAAAATTTAATATAAAAATATAAAAAGCAAGTAAAGCAATAGACTAGACAATACTGATTTATATACGCGACCAAAGTGACATTCAATTCAGTGTACACAAGACATTCTTTGCATAGATGGTGCTGACATAACTGGCTATCCACTTGGAAGAAAACAAACAAGATCCCCATCCCACACTACACGTTAGACTGAATTCCAACAGGAACAAACATTTTAAGTTTATGTAATTAAAAAATCTCAAAGAATATTAAAATAAAATTTAGAGTATACATTTGTATAACACTGTGGTGGGGTAGGAGGGATCTTATTACACATGAGAGAAAACCCAGAAACTACAAAAGAAAAAACAAATATTTCTTAATTCTATGTTAAAATACACCTTAAAAATAAAAATCAAGATACACATATAAAAGATTTTTTCAATATGTGATGATAGGTTATCCCTAATGTTAAAAAATCTAGCAAACAGAAAAAAAAAATGCCCAGAAAAAAAACAAAGGATATGCAAATTCAAAGAAAAGGCAATTTAGATGGCAATTAAAGAAAAAGATGCTAACTTTATTAACAGGAAAATGCATTAAGGCAACTAGATATAATTTTCCCTCAGAATTGTAAAAGCCTTTTAAAAAAAATGGTGGAAAGCATTTGGGAAAATGAACTCTCTTATAAATTGTTGGTGGAAGCTTAAATTGCTATATCTTCTGAATTATTCAGTCGTATCTATTATTAAAAATACACATAACCGTTCCTAATAATAGTTTCAAATATATAAAGCAAAAACAGATAGAAGGAAGGGCAAGTGGACAAATCACCTTTCCAGTGTGAGTGTATCTTTATAATGAAACAGACAAAACAATCTGTGTAATATATTTCTGAAACAATACAATACAATTAGTAGAGAACACATTGTTTTTACGTAATAGATAATGACATTTAGGAAAACAGACCGTGAGCTGGGCCATAAAGCAATTTTTACACTTGATCATCACCCAGAGGTATTATTTGAAATAGAGAATGCACTTCTAAATAATTCATGCGTCAAAGAAAAAAAATAACTGAAATTCAAAAAAAAGACAAAAACAAAACCCCAACACTCAGACGTGAGCAGTAAAGAAAATGCTACACACCTAAGCTTGTGAATATTTATAAAGCAAGCTCGTCACAGACCCGAGATCCCCATGCTGACGCCACAGACCCTGTCACTCACCAGAGACCCTCATCACTGGGCCCTGAAATCCCAATTACTCATCTCAAAGATCCTCATTGCCCAGAGAGAACCCTATCACTGACCCCTCTGACATCCATCAACCGACGCCACAGACCCCGCCCCTCATGCTGAACCCCAAAACCATCATCACTAACTCCACGGACAATCCTTCCATCACTGACCCCACAGATTCCTAATCAAGACCAGCCAAAATCACCTCAGAGACCTCTCGGAATTAAAATGTGAAGATTCTCTTGAAACAAACAGCAAAAACGACTCCGAGGGCCACTTCCGCTTCCTCTAGCACCGCCCCTAACGGACTGTTGGTATTGCGCATGCTCTGAGTTACCTTGGAAGCGGCGTTCTGCCAACAGTCAACCCGGCGAAGATCCGTTGCTAGGGACCTTGTGCAGTGTCCGTAAGAGGCGCTGTCGGGCAGAGAACATGGCTGCGCCCAACGGCGCTTCGGCTTGCGGGGCGCCATCTTGGGAAGCGTGTCCATTCCGTGCACTGGGGAAATAGGCCTCCTGCCGGTTTTCATACAGGTAGGCAGGGGTTACCACACAGAATACGGGAGTGTGGTCTTGGCTAGGTAGGCTTCCGGGAGGAGGAAGTTATTGGAGATGCGGTCCGGAGCTTCATGTTATGTAATAGAAAACCTGCAATGCCCCTCGGGATACAGCACAGTGCGGAGGGCAATTGCCTGCTTGGAGAAACCACCCGGGAAGTAGGGAGCCAGGGAGGAAAAATCACCAAAGGAGAAAGACAGATGTCTTATATTCCACGGCTGGATTCTGGGAGAAATCACCGGGGGATGATCAGGATGTCAGGTCAGGATGGTACAATCCATTTTTTGGAGAAAGTACTCAGGGAGAGTGTGGAGAGTTTAGAATGGAGTCCGCTCCTGGGCCGAAAATATTCAGCAAGACAGAGAAATATCAGAACGAGCAATCCGCTACAGGAAGGATGGTGCAGTCTTTAACACGAGAAATGAAACTTTAAGTCCAGTCTCTGACTCCTCCCTTAGCTTCTCCTATATGGAAATTCTGGAGCAGCTAACACTCTCCCCACCCCCAGTTCCCCACTCTGGGGGGCTATGAGTGGGAGTTGTAAAGACAAGTCTTTTCATCTGGTGGGCTCCTAGATAGTCTTCAAAACCCAGCTTAAATATTGCCTCTTCCAGAATGTTCTTCCACCTGATGATGGTAAGAGTTTCTATGTCCTACTTAAGGTGTTGTTTCAGTCCCAGGAGATGGGGAAGATGTTTTGAGGGAACTGGGCCTGGGCTCTGATGTGGACATCCTGGGTATCTTCAGGCCAGTTGTGTCCCCTTCTGGGATTCAGCTTAAAAATAGGACAAGTTAGAGGGTTGGACTCTGCTTATGCCAGGTTCTCTTTCTTTTCCCAAAGCCTGATTTAAGGAAAACCCTGTGAAAGTCCATTAGTGAACATACATTTTTATCAGAGGCCTAAGAATTACTGTTAATTTTGTTGGTAATGTGGTTATGTTAAAAAAAAAAGTTTATCTTTTAGAGATTCATATGGAAGTATTTATGGGTGAAATATTAGCTTTAAAAACTTCACTGGAGAGGGGTAGATGAATGAAACAAGAGTAACAGAATGATGATAAATGTTGAAGCAGGGGATGATGGGTACATGGAGTTTAGTATAACGTTCTCTTCTTTAGTATTTGTATGAAACTTTCACAGTAAAATTTAACTAGAAAGGAAAGGCATTTTTAAAACATTTTCAAAGAAATATTATGAAGAAGAAAGCAGGTGTGTTGACAGAATTAAATAATACAGCCATAAGCAAACAATGTTAATAAAGATATTCCATATTTTAAAAAGATGCAGCTACCATGAGCATACAACACTTCTAACATTTATTGCACAATATAGTTCTGTAATATGGGAAAAACTGATAGAACAGGGACATTTTAAGGAAGCTACAATCACAGTAGCATATTAACACATCTCTCAGAAACAGATCAAACAGAAGAAAGGTGAGGATTTAGGCTGTATTGGGATAATATAAATAGTTTGCTTGGTATATCACTCATCTACATTGAAAAAATTTTTTAACCGGAGAATGAACATTTTTTCCCCAAACATAGATAGAACACTCATAAAAATTCTCCACAAAGTAGGCCAAAAAAGAAATTACAAAGCTCCCAGATTTATATCTCATAAGTCATATTCTCAGACCACATCAAAATGAAAATAGAAAGTAACAACAGGCAGATAATGAAATGTTCCAAATGCCTGGGCATTAAAATATACACACCTGAGTAATTCGTGGGTTAAGGACAGCATAACAAGGGATATTACAAATTATTTAGGATGAAGAGGGAAATAATAGTACAACGTATCGAAAATCTAAGGGATGGGCCATGTCTGTTTAACTCACTGCTGTTTAATCAGCTTATAGCACAATGTCTACCATATAACAGGTGTTCAATTAAGTAACTATTGAATGATGAAGGGTTAGGAAAAGGAATTAGAATGAAGGTACAGAAAAATATCAGGAAGTTAAGAAAATAGGGAAAGCAGTTAAGTTTCATAATCATCATTATTTTAAAATAATTTTTATGATATTCTATGCATTGTGGCATTATATAGTTAAGCTTCATATGATTCTGAACTACAGATTTGTGGATGTGGGAAGGCTAGCACTCTCCAATGATGCAGAGTGTCTTAGTGACTCCTGAGCCAGAAACTCTGTAATAAAAACAACACTGAATGTTATCTAATTGGGACAAGGGTATGGTAGTTCAAAGTGGAATACCCTAGGGAAAGTTCAGAGGACTGACTGAGTTTGGTGTGAGCAGATGATGCAGAGGCCTTTCATGTCAAGAGTAGACACTGTGTAATATACCACTTGGTTGGCATGTGATGATGCTGGCCAAGGATGAGAAACTAGATAACTTCACCAAAGGCTATAGCCATTGACAGTCTGAAGTAAAAGCAAGCTTCAGATAGCATGACGGGGAGAGGGACAGCTCAGGGGTAGAGGGTGTGCCTAGCATGCACAAGGTCTTAAGTTCAATCCCCAGTACCTCCATTAAAAAATAAATAAATAAACCTAATTACCTCTCCCCCCAAAATTAAAAAGAAAAACTGAATAGCATGACAGAACAAAATGTAAAGTGCTGTAGTATGAAAATCAAATGAACTCTAACAAAGAGATTGGATTTCAAGTCTCAGCTCTGCTATTTGCAAGGTTTGTGCCCTTTTAAAAATTATTTAGTCTGTAAGTTCCATTTCCTCATCTGTAAAATGATGGTAATACCTGACTTATATATGTGTTTAATTGCGAAAATTAAGAATAATTCAGGACAAAATTGGCAAAATATTGCTGTTGAAGCTGGATGATAGATACATGTAAACTCATTGTACTGTTTGCTTTGCTTTCATGAATGTTTGAAATTTTTTATAATAAAAAGAAAAGATAATAATTTGGGTAAAGTCCTTAGGAAAAAAATTAACTGGTTAGCAAATGGTAATTGTTATAAATAGGAACTTATCTTCACAAAAATCATAAAAGACAAATGATTTTGAAGACATCTAAGTAGAGCTGGGCTGAGAAGCACAAACCCAAAACTGAATGTTATTCTAGTATCCTTCTCCAAAAGTCAAATAAAATTTATAGTACCAGAACATGTGCCCCATATATCATCGTTTTCCAGATGAAGAAAGTGTGGTAATTCATCCAGTTTCACCTATGGTCTTACACACTGGGGCCACTATAATAGTCACCACTACAATGCTCAACAAACACACTGCTTGACGCTTCCAATAACCAGCCCCCATCAGCCCCATTCCAGGCTCTAGGATTACTCTCCTTCAGTTTCTTTGGTGCGGTTTGGGTCTGAGACTCCTAGGTTTCCGCTGCCAGAGCAGCACAGGTCCTGCGCCAGGCTAATCCGCGGAGGAATGAATTATGTCAAAAATGGCGGTGTAGTCTGTCAGTCTGGAACATTCTCAGAGAGAGTTACAATTCCTAAAAGAGTCTTGGGCGCCACTCTGTCCTTCACTGTGTCCAAGCTCAGGGCAGAAAGCCAACACGATCTTGGGCGGGCGCCTCAACCATCCCAACTCTAGACTACATTTCCCAGAAGTTCGTGCGGCTTTAATCAACTTCCGGTGCGACTCCCGCGACCTGTTTCTATTTCTCAGGGAACACATGGCTCCCTGGGATTGGCTGGACAAATGGAGGCAGCTTGTCTCTAGGGCGTAGGGGGCTGCCCCTGGATCTTGAAGACTACTGGCAGCGATTCCGAGTGGGGAGAAGAGATGTGGCTCGGCCTAAGCTGTGCTCTAACAGAAAATCCGAGGGCTGGGAGCCATCTTGTCCAAGAGAATCTGGCTCCGGACTACATTTCCCAGAGGCTCCGGCGGACTTAGGGCCGCCCCTTCACTCGCCTGCAGGACCCTCGGCCTCCAGAGAAGGGGAAGTGCAAGGTGAGCGGCCTAGGTCTTGAGGGCTCGGCTAGGTTCCGGAGGTGCATCCCCGAGGGTCTGAAGGGACTGTCTAGGCGGGTCCGGAGTCTCGGGGCCATATTATTTGGCCGGTCTGGGGGGTGGGCCGAAGTGTGAGATTCCACATGTGCGTTTGTGACCTTTGTGACTGTGTGGCGGTGTGTGCGGGTGTGTTTGTATGTCCCTGTGGTGGGTGTGTCATTGTGACTGTGTGCGCGGAGCTCTGTGTGTAGGTATGGTTGTGTCCCCGTGGTAGGACTGTGATTTTGCGTGTCTGTTTAACTTTGTGTCATTGTGTGTACTGGGGAGGGGAGTGTAGGGAATCTGATGATGTGGCTATGACTTTGCTATCTGAGGGCTGCGTGTGTGTTATTGATTGTGGTTCTATGAATGTTAGCAGTACTAAGTGTACTGGACGTCTGTGACTGTGAGGATGTGTGAGTGTGAACTTGTAACTTTTTGTGGCACTGTGTGTGCGGTTGGAGGGTACCTATAATTGTGCCAGGCTGATTGTGTGTCCCAGTGGTTGATACGTGACATCAGGACAGATTTTGGTCTTGGACAGCATTGACTTTTCCCCTTCTAACACCAGGAATGCTCAGGGCAGCCTAAATTCCTCTAAACTCTCTTCATCCGTCCTCTCCATGGGTGATAGGTGCGGGTCCAGAGTAACCTCGGATCAGTCTGTGCCACCAGAAAGGCCTGGCATTTCATGATTCCTTTCTCCTTTCTCAGCTCTGCTTTTCTCAGGGAGGTCCCCAGAGGAAGAAGGAGGAATGGCTGTTGGCCATGCCAAATACAAGGTGCGCTTGGGTTTCCTTTTTGCTTTATAAGTACCCTGGTGCACATATGCATACTTCCCTAGGTAATAAACATACCAATGTAATTGCTGGGCCAGAGGGTATGTGTGTATCTTCAAACTTCCTGGATAATGCCGACCTGATTTTCAATATGGTTGTACCAGTTAAATTCTTACCAGCAGTTTATAAACATAATCATCTTGTATTCTCTCTAATATTTGGTCACTTGATATTTTAATTTTTGATGAATCTGCTGATGTAATGGCATAGCATGTGGTTTTTAAAAATATACACTCCAAAAAGTACAAAAATAAAAATATAAGACTTGATGAATTTTACAAAATGATCATATTTGTTTAACCAGAGCTCAAATCAGTTCAGGAAATAGAGCATTACCAGCATTCCAGAAGCCTAATTCTTGTCCCATCCACTCACTGCCCACATCTCCCAAAGATAACAATTATTCTATCTTCTATAGCCATGGATTAATTTTATCTGTTCTTAAATTTTATATAAATAGAATCACACAGTATCTGCTCTTTTGTGCTTGGCTTCTTTTTGCTCACCATGACATTTCACATGTAATATGAATGTACTGTATAATAATATTATGTAGTATGGATATGTGAAATTCATCCATGTTGCTTCATGTAGTTGTAGGTCATTTGTTATTGTTGCTTAAAAGTGCATTGTATAAACATACCACAATTTGTTTATCCTTTCCATTAGTGATTGGCTTTTGAGTTGTTTTCAGGTTGGGACTATTATGAGCAGGACTGCTATGAACATTCTTGTGTGTCTGTTGGTGCATGTATGAATGCATTTCTGTTGGGTATATTTCTAGGAGTGAAACTTCTGTAGCATAGGTTATACAAATATTCAACTTTAATATATATTGACAGTTTTCCTAAATGGTTGGATCAGTTTACACTCCTGACTTTAGTGGATGAGAATAGACTTTGAGAGAAGCTTTACTGGAGAGAAAGAGCAATAGTTCATAATAAAAAGGTTAGTCCACCAGTAAGATACTATTCTAAATGTATAGACCTTCATAAAATGACTTCAAATATATATTACAGAACTGAAAGAGGTAGTAGACAAATCACAATCATAGTAGGGGATTTTTAGCACTTTCTTCAATAGCTGGTAGGACAATCAGTCTAAACCCAGTAAAGTTCTATAACATTTGGACAATGTGATTGACAAATCTCACTTAAATGTTATATGTAGAACAGTGTACAATACAACTATAATATATATTACTTTCAGACGCATATGAGACATTTATCCAAACTGATCATATGCTGGACCATAAAGTGAATCTCAATAAATTTCAAAGGATTGAAACATACATAAAACTATATGTTTTCTGACCATAATGGAATTCAGCGAGAAGTCAACAACAAAAAGATAATTAGAAATTTCCCAATGTTCAAGATTTAAGCAATGGTAAACAACTAGTGAGTCAAAGAAGAAACCGCAATAGAAATTCAAAGTATTCTGACTGAATGATAATGAAAATATAACATCAAAATGTGGGGTGTCGCTGAAGCTGAACCTGAAGGAAATATATAGCTGTAAATACATAATTCTAGTAAAGAAGAATGTTGAAAAATCGATCTATGTGTTCATCTTAAGAAATTAAGGAAAAGCATACTAAATTAAATCCAAAGAAAGCTAAAACTAGGAAACAATAAGAGCTCAAATATAAACTTACAAATACAAATATAAATGTATATTGAAACATGAAGTAAATTTATAATTGAGAAGATTAATAAAGCCAAAAGTTTATTTGGGGGAATTAGTACAACTGATAAGCCACAGGCAAAACTTGAAGAAAAAAAGGGAGAAAAGACACAAATTACTGAATTAGATAGGAGGGTAAAAACAAAAACCACCATAGATTATGTTTAAGGCTGAGTTCCCAATTCCTGATTGGTACCTGGGACTTACTGCACAATATTAGGACCTGAGCCAGTGACCATTATGGTGATTCCCTTTTTAATTTCATCAGACGTGTAAATTTTTGATTTTGATATAGATTTTTATTTTTGTAACTCAGTGTCTTTATTGGACATGACGTGTGCTTTGTTTTCATAGTCTGCAACGTCATTACAACTCACTCTCCTGCCATGAAGATATATTGACCTGGGCGAGGGGTGTTTTTTAAAAAACTTAAATTTCCTAGTTAATGTTGCTACATAATTATTAGGGGTTTAATATTGTTAATAAAATGTTCATTTCCTAGGTGATAATGGACTGAGTATACAGTGAGCTCTCATTTGGAACATTCAGCTTACTACTTTACTGTACCCTGTTTCCACTTGGTTTTGTGTGTGTCCACTGGTGCTGACTGTGGAATACGCTTTCTATCTTGGATTATTATGTGAGGCCACAGGTGTGATGGGTCCTTCCTGGTTTTGGTACAGTTTTTCCTTTTTCTGGAGCTAAGTGGCTTTTTCAAAGTACTCTGCATTTATACTTTTCAGATTGCGCAGATGGAAACAAGCACCTTTTACCAGGAATCTGAATAATATAACGAGAAAAAAAAACCCCACAAATGAAATCACTAATTATGGCAAGTTAAAGAAAAAAACCATTCTTATTCACCTTCCTCTTTTGTGGACTTTATAACAGTTTTCCTCTCACATGTTATTATGGACTTAACATTTTCAGATGTTTCAGTTAACTGATGATTGTCATGGGCTCCATTGTAGCACAAATGTGGCAGGAGGAGTGTGTTGCTGCATGAATTTTCACTACTTGGCCAATGAGAGCCCCCTGCAGGAGACTCTGAAAAGGAGTCCTTTCAGCACAGCACCTGATAGTTTTTGGTTTTTGTTTGTTTTCTTATAAACAACAGAAATTTATTTCTCACAGTTCTGGATGCTGAAAGTCTGAGAGCAGGATGGTCTCAGACATGGTCAGGTGAGGAGGGCCCTCTTCAGGGTTGCAGACTTTTTTTTTTCTCCTTTATATTTTAAAAAAAATGTTTATTTATTTATGTTTAGTTTACAATGTTGTGTTAGTTTCTGGTGTACAGCAGCACCTGATGTTTTTGAAAATAGCCTCACTTTTTGGTAATAGCAGAAGGTTCCAGATCTATCCAAAAAAATTTTATTTTTTCTGTTCTAAGACATGTAGTCAGCTGTTATCCAGGAACCCTCTATTCTTTTCTTTTGTCTTCACTTTTCCTCTTTCCTTCTTAGAAATGAATAAAAGACCAGAAACAGGTGACTTATCTTATACCTGAGAGTTTGTTGGGCAAAAATGCTGCCATTATTAGGCTACTTTACGTGGTACCGGAGCTCAAAAGTTTTCTTTTTAAGGTTTTGTGTTCATATTATTTTTCTCTAATTTTCTTATGTTAAGTGATTTTTTTTCAACCTTCAAAAGTTTCTCATACTTCTCATACTGAAGCTATTCAATGTTAGCTTCATTATGTAGTGATTAAACATTCCAGTGGTAATTCTATGACTGCATAAGGCTAAAAACTTTCTTTATGACTCTATTAACCTAAAAATGAGCAGCCTTAAGAGTTGGAGAGTTAGGATACAGGTAGTATTTTTGCAAGTTAAACACTTGGTGTTTTGAGCAGGCTTACTCTGAATTAAAGTAATTTGGGTGGTTGAAAACATTTACTGAAAATCTGGAGTTTACCCAAGAGAAATTAAGATGAGCATCAGTCTCCCGAGTTTTGTTGGCCCTATGCCCTTTCAGTCTTAATTTCCTCTCCAGTCCATTTTCCTGGCCAAAACCATGCAAGGATGTGCTGATTCCCCTCTCCCATTAGCCACGCAGAATGTTTACGCCACCCTCAGTTTCTTTTCCTTACTAGGAAACAGAGTTATTGTCTATTCCAACATGAGTGGGGATGCCTTGGGAAAGTAATGGACTGTATAGGAAATTACATTAGAAAAGCATTCTAAAGAATTAGGTTCTTAAAAAACTAATTTTACTCAACATTATTAGTCATAAGGAAAATGTGAATCAAAGCACAAAGAGATACCACCTCATACCTACTAGGATGGCTCTGATTAAAAAAACAGACAGTAAGAAGTATTGGTGAGGATTTGCAGAAATTGCTGGTGGGATATAAAATGGGGCAAATGCTTTGGAAAAAAGTTTGGTAGTTCTTTAAAAAGTTAAGCAGATTTACCATATGACCCAGCAGTTTCACGCCTAGGTACATACCCAAGGGAATTGAAAACATATTGACACAAAAACTTGTTCCAGGAATGTTCAAAGCTAGGGGAGGAAGGGAAATGGGAACTGGCTTTTAATGGCTTTTCTTTTAGGGGAGATGAAAATGTTCTAAAATTGGATTGTGTTAATATACTAAAAAACATTGAACTGTATACTTTAAATGAGTAACTTATATAGCATATGAATTATATCTCAGTAAAGCTGTTAAAAAATAAGAAAGCTGACCTAAAATTAGTGGATTAGAGTCCAGGTAAAACAAGATGTGACTTGATAATTGTTGAAGCTAGTTAATGGACACATGGAAGTTACTTATACTATTTAAATTCTATTTTTGTGTACATTTGGAAATTTCTGTATTAACGAGTTTAAACAAAAAGCTAACCTCATGCCTAATGATGAAATACTAGATGCCTTCATAGTAAAATCAGGAAGAAGGTACAGTATTATTTAACATTTTTTTTTCTAAATCTACTAGAAAAACAGTACTGCATAGGAAACGACTAGAAAGCAATTGCTTTTTGTCTTCCCATGACTTCTTCTATCAAGTTGCTTTAGGGGCCAGTTGATTTCCTGCCCATGGATGAGTTTTTCAGTCAGTATTGGATAATAAAATGTCCATGTCACTGAACTAATCAACACCATAAACTTTTATAAAAAAAAAAATTAAGCCTCCTGACTCCTTGAGCAGGAGCTTGCAGTGAGGTAGCCTTGTTGATTACTTTTCTTTCCTTTTCCCGAACTTCTCCTCTGTCCCATTCTGAACTCGCTGAGGTATTCTGAACTCGCTGAGGTTGGGAGCAGGGGAAGGGAGAGAGTAAGGGATAAAAAAAAAAATCCTAGTTGTATTGACACTGGTCCTCTCTTGCCCTGGGGCGTGTTCACATCTGACTGTGAAGAGAGGGCAGTGGCCTGCTCTAGCTGGCTGCCTGCAGTTCCCACACTCGGCCTTTGGGTGTTAGTCCCCCGTGGAGCCCATCTCTAGAAGGCAAGGTGCGCTACTGAAAATCCTCTTGGTAGACTTAGAATAACCTAACCCCAGGCCAGCTCCTACTGTGATGTCCAGTCCCAGGAGAGAATTAGGCCCCAGTCTTTGTGCCTTCTAATGGAGAACTCTCGTTATATTCCACGTGGAATCCTGGTGGCACTGGGGTCCCCTCTTTTCTTTATGAGGTGGCATACCGGTGCTTTCCAAAAATGCATCTTTCTGTCAAAAACAACCTTCTCTCCTACACTGCAGCCTCCTCTCATACACTCTCAAATCTCTGAACTACCTTTGGAATAGATGTTGAATTGAACCAAGGGCACAAAATCAGTTTCCAGACAGCTCATTTTGCACAATGTATAAGATAGCCAAGGTTTTCACTGTGGAATCAGGGTTCTGTGGCCCATGTTGTCTTGCTCTCCTTTTCCAGGGCCTCTCTTAAGCTGAGGATGAGAAAGGCATATTTTAACATCCTGTTATAGACTGAAAACTAGTGCAAATAATAAAATTCAAAAAGGTACAAAGTCAACATCCAGAAATCAGTAGACTTTGTATGTTATTAAAAAAAAGTGGAAGATACATTGGGAAAAGACACCATTTAATAAAAGCCATAAAAATTAGTGTAAGACACCTAGGAATAATCTGAATAAGAAACATACATGATACATAAGAAGAAAAATTTTAAATGTTCCTGATGGATACAGACATTGACTTGAATAAACAAAGGTATTCTGTGTTCTAAGAAAGCAAGATTCAACATCATAATCAAAGAATTTCTTAATCTACTCATTTTATGCAGTCGTGGGAAAAATACCAGTACAATTTTTAAACTGATCTACATGGAAACTTTTGAGAAAAAAGAGTATTGAGGGGGTTATTATCTGTTTAATCTAGCTAGTCAGGCTTCAGAGCCAGAACTTTTTTAAAAATGATGTTATTTTTTTAGAGCAGTTTTAGATTTACAGCAAATTTGAGAGGAAGGTGCAGTGATTTCCCATATACCTCCTGCCCCTGCACATGCTTAGACCATTGTCAACATCTCCCACCAGAGTGGTACATTTGGTATGACTGATGAACCTACATTAACACATCATTATTAAAAAAAAAAAAAACACACATCATTATCACCCAAAGTCCATAGTTCACATTAGGTTTCATTCTTGGTGGTGTATAGTCCATGGGTTTGGACAAATGTATAATAACATATATTATTACTGTGGTATCATAGAGACTAGTTTCACTGCCCTAAAAGAACTCTGTGCTTCACCTATTCATCCCTCTTTCCCCCCCCCCCAACCCCTGGCAACCACTGATCTTTTTACTGTCTCCATAGTTTTGCCTTTTCCAGAAAGTCATATATAGCTTTTCATATTGAAAATGGCAGACATATATATGGCATGCATATATGGCATATATATGGCAGATAAAGCCTTTCATATTAATTTCTTTCACTTAGTAATATGTCTTTTCATGTCTCCATAGCTCATTTCTTTTTATTGCTGAATAATGCCCCTTTGTCCAGATGTGCCACAGTTTATTTAACCATTCGCCTCTGAGGGCCATCTTGGTTTTTCCCAAGTTTTTGCCATTATGAATAAAACTACTATAAGCACCCGCACAAGTTTTTGTGTGACATAATTTTAAAACTCCTTTGGGTAAATACCAAGGAACACAATTGCTGGATCATACGGTAAGAGTATGTTTAGTTTTGTAAGAAGCTGCCAAACTGTCTCCCAAAGTGTCTGTACCATTTTGCATTTCCCCCAGCAGTGAATGAGAGTTCCTGTTTCTCCGCATCTTCGCCGACCCTTGGGGTTCTCAGTTTTCTGGACTTTGGCCATTCTAATAGGTATGTAGTGGAGGGGTCTTTTTAGAATTAAGACGATAAAATACATTTTTAAATTATAATAAATAGAGAATGTGGTACTGACAAAAGAATAAATAGATCACTGAATCAAAACAGAACCACACACAAAAAAAGTAGAACCACAAAAAAATCCCAACATGTATCTGTGATAATGGTAACATTTAAATCAGTAGGGAAAGTATATTCCATAGTCATCTGTTCTAAAGCTCACTTTTCTTTTCTCATTTCAGCATATCTCAAGTCAGGTTATATCTTAAATAGTTTCTTTCTTAGTGGCATATAAAATAACGGTGCATTTTAATTCCCATGAAATATTACATTATTCATATGTGACTTTGGTACACTTGAGTAGCCCCCTCTGGGGGAAAATTAAGTAGGATTACCAACTCCTATCTTACACTAAAATAAAATTATAATTGATAACCTTAGTCTGTTGTCTTTTACCAAATAGTCTCATACCCAAATAAAATAGTAATTGATTAAAGACTTAAATTTGTGGGGGAAAGATAAATTAGGAGTTTGGGTTACCTATACACACTACTATATATACAGTAGATAAACAAGGACCTACTGTATAGCAGAGGGAACTATACTCAATATCTTGTAATAACCTATAATGGAAAAGAATCTGAAAAAGGATATAAGTGTGTATGTATAACCGAATCACTTTGCTGTACACCTGAAACTAACACAACATTGTAAATCAATTATACTTCAATTTAAAAAAAAGAGAAAAAATGACTTAAATGTAACAAATGAAAGTGTTAAAGGTTTTAGAAAAAAGAGACATTTATATAAATATGTATAGGTTAGAAACATCTTACCTCAAAACTAGAAATGTTGACATTTTGACTGTTTTGTGTGGCAAGAACACATAAGAAAAGTTACTATTTTTTAAAACAATAGAGCTAGAGCATCTAGAGTGTAAGAATGAGGAGTGCCTCATTGTGGGTATGAGTGTGTGGTGGGGGGAGTTGACTGACTTTCTGGTGCCTGGGAGATGAGAAGGCTTGATTAGGGGAGTCTTTAGTTCCTCTGATTAGAGTGAACTGTGTTCCTGACCAACCTGCACCATTTGGGTGAATCTGGCTTGGGGACCTGAGGGCTGCAGGGGAGCACTCTGTTCAGGGCAGATCATAGCAGCTCTGTCTTAGGTTCAGAGCAAAACATCACTGGAATGGGGCAAGGTCCTGCCTGAATCACTTGGCTGTTCAGCCAAGTGATTGCCCGAGTGAAGGAGAGGGAACCTGGATTGCCCGGGTGAAGGAGAGGGAATCTCAGTCTGTATTCCTTTGGATCCACTAGCCGGGATCCTTCTTGTTGCAGCTGCAGCCTGGAGATTCTGGGGTTGAGGAAGGAGTAGGATTTATTCCATACTCCCACTAACTAGAGTTCTATCATGGGACCAAGGGAAGTGGAGGTAGTTTTGCCTGGACAGTCTGAGGACTGTAAGGCCAGTGTGATTTCTAGAACTTTCCTTTGTTTCACCAGGCCTGCCTTCTCAGAACACTATCCTTTTTCAGGAGAACAGCCCCAAGGAGGACTGATCGTCTCCTACAATATTGAAAGCCATGGCCCAGGTGAGTTAGTTGTTGTTCTTTCTTACCTTCCCGACACTCAGTTCTTTCTAAGAAAAAAAATTTTTTTAAGGGCATGTGAGTATTTGCTTTCTTTCTCCTGACATTTCTGGCTATCAGGGTCCCCCTTCAGGATCGTGGTTCCCATTTCCTCTCATTGTTTCTAGATAATCCTGTGCCACACCTACACACCTGCTTCTTTTGACCCAGCCTTAATATTTTCATTCAGTAAACAACTGAGCATCTCTTTTCTCAGCCCTCTCCCAGGGACTATGATGGAGGGGAAATGCATTTTCTTAAAGGAAACAAGAGTAGATTTATAGAATGAACTTGTCCTGTCTGTATGGTGATTTGATGAGGTGGAGGTATGAGTTGCTTAGCTCAGACAAACATCGAAAAGCCAAGATTATCTCTACAGATCAGATGGGAGGTGGTGTTGGTAGCTCCAAATGTTAGATTGTTGCAAGATCTCCTGTTTTATGAGGCTTGGAGGACTGTTGGGTGGGAACTGATACAGACAGATCTCTGGAACTCTGTTAGGATATCCATGAGAGAAGTCCAGTTTAAGGTTGAGCAGGAAGTGTGGGTCGTGAGAGTTTCCATCTGAATCACCAGTTTTCTTTATCTCAGAAATAATGATAGGATTGATGGATGATTACAGTGAGTTCAGCCAGTTCATAAATTACTGAGATCATACTATCAGAGCTCAGAAGAACCTTCTAAATCTCGCCAGTAATATCTATATTGTAGAAAATTCTGGTGTCAGAAAAATAATTATTAAAGATTTGTATTAACAGGAAATTATTCTTATAACCATAAGGCACAAGAGAGAACTAGAGTTTATGAGAGTCTTTAAAATTATATGCTGTTTCAGAAATATTGCTGTTCTTAAAATGTATTTGTCAAATTTTACATGTTAATAATTCAAGGAGCATTAATGGAATCACATCATCACGTATGAAATACTCTTGACAAAAAAATCCCAACTGAATCTGATCAAGTTTCTGGACTCACCACTTCATCCTACTCCATAAAGGCAGGCACTCTTATCTCTTTTAGCGGTATCCAGTGAATTTAACTGTATTTTAAATTAATATTTCTATGATGCTATTTCTTGATTAATTAATTTTTAGACATTTTCTAGTTTTTTACTTGCAAGGTGTGTGTGGATTTAGATATGCTATATCTCACTCTCTACTGCCTTTCCTCACAACAGAGTTATATCACAATTTTGTTTAAATCAATGCTATATACACGGTTGCAACTATTCTCTACCACCCCTCTTTAGAAAACTTTATTATAATAAATTCCAGACACAGAAAAGTGGAGTAGTCTTATGAGCTACCATATGCTCACCATTAAGTTTTAATAATTATCTACTCACAGTCTTGTTTCATGCATACCTCTTCCTGTTTCTTCCATGCACACTGCCTACCCTCACTCCCACACATAGGATTATTTTGAAGGAAATTGGTATGTAACTCTAAAAGATAAGGATTCTTTTTTAAAAGAAGATTCCTTATGCCATTATTGCATCTGAAAAAGTTAAAGATAATTTGTTAATGTCATCAATATCCAGTGTTCACATTTTCTTAATTGTCTGATTTTTTAATTATTTATTTGTATTAGAATCCAGATAAGGACTGTGCACTGTAGTTGGTTGATATGTCTCTTGAATCTCTTACTTTGTAGGTACCCCTTCCGTCTCTCTTCTATCTGTGCAGTTTTTAGTTTGTTGTTGTTGTTGTTGTTAGAAAAGAAAAAAAGAAAAAATTCATTTGTCCACTGTTTGGATTTTGCTGATTTCTTCTCTGTGGTATCATCTAAGTCTTTCCTGAAAATCACTCATTAGATCTAGAAACTTGATCAGATTCAGTTGGGATTTTTTTGTCAAGAATATTTCATAGGTGGTGATGTGTGAGTCCATTAGGAGACATGTTATTTCTGATTCTCTTTCCTTTT